>NW_017731499.1:1984560-1986103 GCF_001890085.2 Hipposideros armiger
GAGACAATCACCAGAAGAGTGACTATAATAACAGCAACTCCGTGACCAAATCCAGGTATAGGCGCCTCATGCCTCTTACACAGATTATTTCTAAATCTTTTAGCAAAGTAGGGCCAGTTATTTCCATCTTACAGATAAGGACATTGAGGCTCAGAGACGGTAGCTGAGAAGCGACAGAGCTGGGCTCAAACGTGGCTCAAAGCCCTTTGCGTGCGTCCCCCTGGGCCCCCTTGGTGGGAAGCCCCCAGCCCTCAGATCTAGAGAAGAGGCTTGATTATGTTCAGGCTCAGCTGTAGATAGAAGCCCCTGAGAGATGAGCCTTGGTAATAATTCCTACCTGGCCCCAAAGCAGCCCCAGATCCCGGATGGCAGCTGTGAATAATGGATGACACTGGGGGACTATGGTGGCCAGTGACTCATCTCCAGAGGGGAGGCTAGCCGGGGGGAGGATGGGTTGTCTTCTCCACCAGGAGACCCAGCCTCCCCGCTCCCTCGCCAGCCTCTCCCTAGCCTCGGAGTCAAAGGCAGGGGCTACAGGGGATTCAAGCTCGACTGCCTACCACTCCCCTATTTCAACCTCTAGACCCTTCCTCTTGGAGAGGCAGCCGTTTTTCTCCCCAGCCCGGGGATTGGATTCTAGAGGATGGAGGAAGAGAAGGGAAATGGTGGTGATGGGTGAGGGCTCTGCAGCTAGACTACCTAGGTTCAAGTTCTCTGATGCATCCTAGCTGTGTGCCCGTAGGGGACTTACTCATCGTATTTGAGTCTCCTCTGTCAAGTATAGAAAATACCAGCTACTTGCGGGTATTGAGTCGTTGGGGGTTAAATGAGTTCATAACCCATGTAAAGTGCTTGGCACATCACCTGGCACATAGTAAGTGTTCAATAAACGCTGGTTAGTGTTCTCATGCTGTGTACTGCAATGCAGGAAGCATTCTGCGTGCCTTATCTCATGTAAACCTCAGGGCACCCCAGGGCGGTCTCTACTACAATTTCCAGTTAACAAATGAGGAAACTGAAGCTCTCAGAGATTGAGGAGAATCTGAACGCAAATCCAGCGAGCAATTTCCAGTACACTCAAGTGTCCCAGTCAAATACCCTGTCCCATTGTCCCCAAAATACACTTGTCACCTTACAGAGCCTCCTAAGAGTATACGACCAATCACTCCTCCCACAAAAATCAACTCCAGGCTAAGGATTTGCATGCCACAAACAAAAAAACCACTTTAAAATCTTTAGTAGGAATTATAGGTAAGTGTCTTTTAGACTTTAGTGATGGGAGAGATGGCAGGTTATGAACTTAAATGTCAAAAACAAAGCTTCAGAAAACATAGGTGAATATATTTTATATTTTAGACCTAAGGGTTGAGAACGCTGTCCAGCATCATTACTGATCAAGGAAACGCAAATCAAGATCTCCACTGGCAACAGTTCTACACTCAGTTGGCAGACATTCTAAAATCCGATAATACCAAGTGAAGGTGAGGACCTCGATCATACATGTTACTGACGGGAGTGTAATTAGTATAACCCCTTTGGAAAG
>NW_017731499.1:1996473-1997744 GCF_001890085.2 Hipposideros armiger
GACAGGTCCCCAGGCCCCTAGGATCAAGGGCTTCATCTGTCCCCTCTTGCCTTCCAAGCCAGAGGAGGCGGCCCAGGGGATTTGGGCCACAGTGGTCTTGATGGACCCACCCTCGCCCTCTTTTGGGACCCAGCTGGCCACTAAGTGGGGTGTCCTCTCACTGGACTGCCTTCTTATGTAGATAAGTGGAAATTGCTGTACTAACTGGCAACTTGGTGTTCCCAGGCCCGGCCTCCAATCCTGCCTCCATCATAAGCCAGCTTATGCTCCATCATAAGCTCAGCCCTGTGGAGCCTCAGGTTCCTCCTCTGTACAATGGGATAGTTCCTCCCTTCGGAGTCGTCTTGATAAAAATGTGTTCAGCGGTCAGTACAGGGCGGGCACTTGGTGGGGGCCTAACCACTGGGTTATTACGTTAAATAATCATGGTTATAAGAGGCCAAGGGGCTGCAAATTCCCGGCAGCTTCAGCCCACAGCAGAATGAGAGCTCCACGAGGGAGGGGACCTTGTTTGTCTCCTCGGTGGTTCCCTTCCCGCAGCGACCGGCGTACCAGGCATATGGTCGGTGTGCCATAAATGTTGAATGAATGAATGAATGAATGAATGATGACTAAAGGAGCTGACAAGTGAATGACCAGCTACCCCCCACCGGCCCCAGTCCAAGCAAGGACATTCAGCTCAGGAGTGTCCTGCCTCTCCTGCCCCTGCCCGGGATCCTATCGCTCTCCGCTTCTGAGCAACACTCTTACCTTCTGTGCGCCTCAGTTTCCCCCTCTGTGAGCCGGGGGGTGTGGGGAGTGAGGAGTAGGGGCTGGATGAGCGCAGCCTCCGAGGTTGCCTGGAGGGCTCCCGGCCCAGGGCCGGCGCCCCCCGGGGCCCAATCCGCGAGCACCGAACCCAAAGGCGACCCCCGCCTCCTTTCTGCCAGCTGCACGCAGTACCCGCCCATCCTGAGAGGCTTCGGCCCCGTTTGCACGTGACCCCGCCCCGCCCGGCCGTCCCAGCGCGAGCTCCCATTGGACAAGTCAGGCGTGCCCCGCCCCCGTCCGGGGCGGAGCTGGAGATGCCCCTCCCGCCGCAGAGCGGTTCTCCTGCGTCCCGACAGTGCGCGGCCGCCGGACCCGGCTGGAGGGCGGGCGGGCGGAGCCGGGCCCGTGGGGCTGCTGCTGGGCGATCCGGCTGGGCTGCGGGCGGCGCCATGGTGAGCGGGGCCGGGCGGGCTGGGCGCTTGGTTGGGGCGGGGGCTTGCAGGAAGGGAAGGGACAGCCCG
>NW_017731499.1:1997919-2059858 GCF_001890085.2 Hipposideros armiger
AGGGGGGGTCTCGACGGCGGGGGAGGGGCAGCCCGTGCGGGGACGCGGCTTCGGGGGGAGGGTCTGTTCCGGGGGGCCACGCCCGCGGGCGGGGGTTCTTTGTCCGCTGCGCGGCGGCGAGGTCCGGACAAAGGAGACGGCGGGGGGCGGCGGCCGCTTTGTGGAAAGCGGGTGTCCCCCCCCACACCCCGCACTTGAACCCCACCGCCGCCTGCAGTTCCCCGCCCTGGGTCGGCCGCCGGGCTCCTCCCGACACTTCGCGGTTTTTAAAAATAACGGTGGAGGTGGGGGGTCCTGGCAGCCCCCAGGGTACTCAGGAGGGCTCCGGGGGGTAGGGATGGGGGTCTGGCGACGTCTGGCGCCCCATTTGGCAGGTGGGGAAACTAAGGACGGGCCACAGCATTTGGTGCCGGGTTCTGTCAGTGGTGACTGCGCGGCGTGGGCATGACTGGGTCCCGTGGTTCCCCCACCCGTCAGGCAGACTGGAGTTGTCTCTCCAGCTGTCGTTCCCCCTCCAGCTGTCGCCCTCGGAGCTAAGCCCCTGTCCTCCCTCCAGCCTAGCATAGCTCCTTGGTAGAATGGGGGGGGACGACAGCGTCGCTTGGCAGGGTTAAATGAGAGGGTGCGTGGAGCGCGCCTGGCACCGAGCCTGCACGTCGCCCTCGCTCAGCACGCGGGAGCTGCTCTGGTGCTTGTCATCCCTGTTGTCCCCCGCATCGCACCCTCAGGCCCGTCAACCATCCTGCCATGGCGGGAGCCAGACTTAATGAACGTGTCTCTTGGCCCTTTAGACCGCGGAGTGGGGAGGTGGGTGTCCAGAATCCGGTTGGCATCCCGGTTGAAATGCGGGATTTGAATCCCTGCGCAGCTACTTTTGAGCTGTGTGACCTTGGGCAATTGACTTGACTTCTCAGACCCACAGATTCTTTTATCTGCAAAGTGGGCGTAGTAACTCAACTTGAGAGTTGTTTTGAGGCTGAAAGGAGACGATCTGTTTGAAGTGTTCAGCTCAGTGACTAGCACATAGTAATCATTGCCAACTTTTGTCGGTAATAATAATCTACTATTATTACCAAACTTGTTTGGCCAAGTGGGCTGGCCCTGGGGCAGGCTGAGAGACTCACCAGTGACTGATTCACAGGGTGGGGGTATGAGCCTCAACTGGGCCCCAGGAAACAGGGCCTGACCTTGGGGCAGTCCCGGGGCTCTGCCTGAGCCAGCTTCCTCTTCTACACAGGGGAACCTAGGGGGTTCTGGTGTGAGTTTCCTCCTCAGGAGGACAGGGGTGTAATGGGTGGGGGTGGAGGATGAGATGAGAGGTTCCACAGAGCAGGGCACAGCCCCGTAATTATTAGTCTCCCATGGGCATCCCAGCAGATCTTGGTCCTGGCTTTCGGAGGGCAGGGGCCTTGTGGGGTGCATCCTTGGGCCCCAGGGCCTGCTGGGGCCTGGCACAGAGCAGACCTTCCACCTGCACCCTGGCTGTGCCCAGCTGTGCCCCCTCCTCCCTGTCATCCTAAGTTCCTAATCAGAAACCAGGCAGGAAATGTTTCTGGCTTGTGAACTGGGGTCCCCTGAGGAGGAAGAGCCTGGTTTGTTGGCCCAGCAGATGACTTTGTTGGGGGAGAGGCTGTGTCTTAACCCCTAGGGGCAGGGCTGGCCTCCTGGGAGCAGACAGCCCCAGAAGGTGGAGGCTGCAGGGCGGGGGCGGAGAGCTGGTGTCCACCTGGGCTGGGTGACACTCGTGATATGCCCAGAAGCAAGAAGGCGGCAGCATGTCTCTGAGGAAGGGACTATTTGTGGCTCTGGGCCTGGACCAGACTCTGTACCCTCCTGAAGGCAGCTCCTTGGGGAGAAGGGATCCGAAGGGGTCACTGTCCTCTCTGTGGCACCCAGGAAAGCATGGTGCCTGATGTCATGCTAACCCAGTAGCGCAGTGGCCCTTCCATTTTCCCATTTATCACTTCTCATCCTCCCCACAGCCTGGTGGGTGAGGTCAGGGCCTCTACCCATTTGCACACTGAGAAACGGGCCATGAGGACTGGCTTGCTTGGCTGGGTCAAAACAGCTTACACTAGCAAGTGGAGTGGTGGGGTGGGGCAAAGGAGGGGACCTGAATCTACTCTGCTACTGGCTGTGGCCCCACTGGGCTTTGAGTCTGTGCAGTGACCTGTGGAGTGGGCTTAAGGCTTAGTCTGGGGTCCCTTGAAGAAGCAGGTATAACTGGAACCTCACCTAGCATAAGCTGTGGGCCTCTGCGGGACGGCAGGATAATAGGAGATGCCTGCACTCAGCCCCGCTGGTGGCTGAGGCAGGGGCTATCCTTTTAAACTCACTGGTGGGCAGAGGGAGCAGCGGGTAGGGAGCTCAGAGGAGTGGCTTCTGCAGACTGACGAGGCTGGGCTTTACAGCTTGTTTTTCCAGGAGCAGTGGATGAGCTCCAAGGGTCAGGCCACCCTTGGCCGAGGAAGGCAGGGACCGAGGGCCCACTAGGCGGGAGGGTGGAGGGAGGGTGGAGGATTGGCCCTGTATGTTTGGGGGGATCCAGATGGCCTTGGGCTTGCAGTGCCAGCCTTTGTCCTGACTGAGGCAGCTGGCAAGGAGATGCTACAGAGGTGGGTCCATCACCAACCCCCAGAGTGCCCAGAGACTGCAGGCCCCTAGCTGTGCTCTGACCCCCAGGCTGGCCTTGGCCCTCTGCACTTGGAAGACCCCTCCCTGTGCTCTGCTGGGCCCTACTTTTCGGGTCACATCCCGCTTTCTAGCTATGCACTCTTAGGCAATCCAAATGCTCTGCGCCGGTTTCCTCATCTGTAAAATGGGGATAACGGTGAGCAGTATTAGCTGCAGGGTTGTTGGGAGGGTTAAATGATTGTGTGGAATAAATGTTAACTCCTCTGATGATTGTTCTGAGGGGGGTCAGGTTTCCCAGCTCCCAGCCTGAGCATCTACCTCCTCAGCCCAAGCTGTAGCTGTCCCTGTCCCACCTAGGGGCTTTCCTGGATTATGGCGAGGGGTCAGCTGACTTGCAGGAGACACCTTGGCTCAGAGGGGCACGGGTGGGAGTGGGGGAGGCCCCAGGAGAGGCGAAGCTAGCAGGGTGGGGTCCAGCACAGGCGAAGGGGGTGCAGGGAGAACCAGCTGGCTGCCTCATGCTTCACTTTTCCTCTGGGCTCTGCTTTTCAGAGGCCTCCTCCCCTCCCCAAAGCTCAGCACTCAAGGTGACAGCTGCCCCTCCGTGGGCTCAGGCCTGCCCGGGACCCACTTGCACGTTGTTGCTCCCACCCCCGCACTCAGGCTGCAGCCTGTCCTGAGGCCCCGCAGGCTGCAGGCTTCCTTGAGTCTGTTGGAACAGGCATGGGCACCCGTGCACAGGGTCCCGGGTGTGGCTTTGGAGTGAGGGAGTAGGCTCAGGGGTGGGGGCCGCCGACCACGCTTCCCATGAGAGCAGTGTCTCTCCTCTAACTCAGCATGACATCCCCAGGCTCGGAGCACTCCGCAGACATTTATTGAGCACCTGCTGTGTGCCGATAATAGGACTGGGGATCCCACAGTAGACAAGATGGTCCATGCCCTCCGCTTTCTGGCTCAGAGTCCACTGCGGGAAGGACACAGCCGTCAGGGAAACACGTTCCCTGACCCAGGAGGATTTCAGGTAGCAGAACGCGCCGGGAAATAAAGTGAAGTAGTGTAAGGCGATTTTGAGTGTGGGGTGGAGGAGCGTCTGGAGCCAGCGTGGTCTGGGAAGGCACCTTCTGAGAAAGTCCCCCCAAACAGGAAGGAGCCAGATGTGGGGCAATCAGGGAAGAATATTCCAGGCAGAAGGAACAGAAAGTGCAGAAGCTCGGGGAGCCAAGCAGTTTAGAGTCTCTGCTGATGCTGGAGAGGGTTCTGAGCCGGGGATCATTAAAAAATGATCAGATTTTCTTAAAGAGCAGTTCTCAGGAAATACTTGCTGAGTGAAGGAAGGAACAAATGCACTCCGGGCAGGGCCAGGGACCACAGGCTAGACGTGACTATGTCCTGCTCACCTGGCTTTGTGCTTACAAGGGTGAGGGGCCCAGACCTGGCTGTGCCTATCCCTGGCCTGGGGCGGGGGCAGCAGACAGGGTTTTGAGGTCACCAGGCCTCTCAGAGAGTCCGTTTGAGCAGGGGGCTATCATTGCCTCAGTTTCCTCATTATTCCAGGGACCGCTGGGGTCACCCTTCCCAGGTCTTGCTGCTATTGTTTGATTTCCTACTTCCTGCCCCCAAACCACCCCCACTCTTCCCTAAACGCACATACACTTCCCCTTCCGAATTAATACTGACGCGCCTTCCTGCCCATGATCGCGCTGTGGAGGGCAGGCACCGGACACAGGAGGTCCAGTGGACATAGGGAGGTGGGGAGGGGTGAGGCAGGTGGGTGGTTTCCACAGCAGGAAGACAAAAGGGAGGTTGGGACGGGTTCCCCCAGCTGCAGCTGGCAGGCTCCTGGGGGGTCAGGGGTCACCTGACAGGACAAGCTGAGCAGGGCTGAGGGAGAGACGCCAGGAGGACCTGTGCACGTGGGGGCACAGGGGTGTGCAGGGCCACTCAGGGAGCACACAGTCTGACGGGGGGAGGTAGGTGCTACCCAGACGGCTGTGCCACAAAAGCAGGGCTGCACACTGAGGCTCGTGCCCTGGAGGGAGCGAGCGAGTGCAGTCCCAGGACAAAGCCCCTCCTGGACGGCAAGCCAGGAGGCGTCCCTGCCTGAGCTGGACTTGCGGGTCAGGGTTTCTCGGCCTCCATACCACTGACTCTCGCTGGGGGTGGAAGGTGCTGTCCTGTGCACTGTGGGATCTAGAGCTGCACCCCTGGTCTCTCTTCGATTTGGTAGCAGCCCCACCACTAATGTGACAACCAGAAATGTCTCCAGACATTGCCAAATGTTTCCTGGGTAGCACAGTTGCCCCCATCTGAGAACCACTGAACAAGGGAAAGAGGGAAAGAGCATTTGGGCAGATGGGCCAGCCCGGGCAGCAGGGCGTGGGGACCCAACACGCCAGGTCTTGTAGGTCACGGTAAGGGCTCGCTCTGGGTGATGGGCACTGGCTGCAGTGGGCCCGCAAGGTGGACCAGGGAGCCCGTTGAGAGTGATGGCAGCCGCCTGACCCTGGAGTTGGTAAGAAGGGGACACCAGCAGTATCACCCCCGTCCTGCCTGGTCACCTCTCTCCAGCCTGGGACCCCTCTGCAAACATGGGCATGGTGGCAGGTGGAACTCGAGAGTCGGCAGAGTTTTCCCAGGGCCTGGTGCCTGCACAGACTGTGGGGCACTGACCTTCAGACAGAACTGGCCTGGGGTGAGGGGGAGACTTCCTGGTGTCGATGAGAATCACTTCTAATTAAGGCTGTTATTGCTCAAGGACGGCAGGTTCCATCCTGTTGGGAGGGAAAACTTTCTCCTTCCAAAGCCGGCTACCTGCCTTCATGTCAGTCTTCTCAAAACAGCGAATTCAGACAGCTCACTCGTCCTGAGCGCTGAACTTGTGTCGAAGGTGCCACGGGCTTTTCCACATCCTCATAACCACCTGCGTGTTACTGTTACTTGCTCTGCCTCCGGTGAGGCGGGAAAAACAGTGCAGGGTCTCGGGACCGGGGAGCCCGCCAGCTTCAGCCCCTCCCTCCTCAGCCAGCCTGCTCTCCCTGGCCTCATCTGCCTCACCGACGAGAGAGCCTGGGGTTTTTTCCTCTCTCTCCGCTCCCCAAAGCTGTGCTCTCCTTTGCCCCCACCAGCCAGCCCCATTTAACAGGCAGATTGTGAGGCTCAGTGAGGCAGGGAGAGTTGTCAGAGGTTAGGAGGCTAGCAGGTGGTGGTCCAGCATGCACACCCCCTCCCCGCCCCCACCCAAACGGTCTTCAGCCAGCGGTGCCCTCGGCTCCTTGCACCTGCCTGCAGAGCCTTAGCAGGTGCTGTTTCCCAGGGCTGGCTCTTCCTGTGCATCTTAGCATCAGCATCGTCTCCCTAAGTGCCTCCCAGCTCAGCATCGCGGCACCTGGTCCCCTAAGTTCCTGGCATGGCGTTGCTGCATTTGTAGTGATGGGCATTTGGTGTATTGACCCATTTGTGGTCGGTCTGGTCTGGCTCCTGCGCCAGACGCTGCGCTCCGGGGAGGGCAGGGGCAGTCTGTCCCGAGTGCCTCCATCTTCCAGGACTCGGCTGCCTTGCGTCCCTCTCAGATGGTGTGGTGGGCCGGGGCTCTTCTCAGGCGGCTGCAGTTCCCCTGGGCAAGGGCTGTCATCTGCCGCACCCTCTCCCAGGTGTTCAGGAAGACTTGGTTGAGTTGCATACATTGCCTCTTTGCGAGAGGAGCTGATGTCACTTCCTGCTGTTGAATCCCTCGTCTCTGGCCATCACGAGGCACAGACGCTCTTTCAAGCCTCTGCTGCAGTGGGGTCACCGGGGCCCCCGTTCCCTGCATCTCAGGCTCTGTGGCTGCCTGTCTGGTAGCAGAAGCACTGAAGGTAGTGCATGGACACGGGCCGGGGTGTGACGAGGCGGCTAGTAACACACGAGCCAAGAAAACAGCGAAAGCCAACCAGCGTGTTTTCACTAGGACGAGGATGGGACGGTCAGGCTTCAGAACTGATTAAAAACAGACCCTGTGGAAGAGCCAGCGGAGCTTGTGTGCCATCAGGGTGCCCTGCCGAGTCCCCAGTGTAGCCTAATGTCATTTTGTCTTTTAGGGCTCTCGTGTCCAGCCTGAGTTCCAGCCTTGCTGAGCCGGCCACCCCCAAGAGCTTCCTGCCTCGGAAGCCTCCCCTGCGCTGACCATGTCTATCATGGACCACAGCCCCACCACGGGTGTGGTCACAGTCATTGTCATCCTCATTGCCATCGCTGCCCTGGGGGCCTTGATCCTGGGCTGCTGGTGCTACCTGCGGCTGCAGCGCATCAGCCAGTCAGAGGACGAGGAAAGCATCGTGGGCGATGGCGAGACCAAGGAGCCCTTCCTGCTGGTGCAGTACTCGGCCAAGGGACCGTGCGTGGAGAGGAAGGCCAAGCTGACCCCCAACGGCCCAGAAGTGCACAGCTGAGCTGGGATGCAGAGGCTCCTGGGCATGTGTACAGCCAGCCGAGAGGCGTGGGAGGGGGAACCCCCAGACATGCTGCCGTTTGAGAGGAGGGGTTGACACTTGCTGGCATGGCCTCGCCGGGCTTCGTCATCGCATGCACTGACTCCCGGGGTCCCGGCTGTCCCGAGCCAGGACTCGGTGGCCCTGGGCACCTCCTTGGTCTCCTGGTGGGGCTGCCCATTGCAGGCAGTGGGCAGGCCTGACCTTGCTGGGGCTCACAGCCCTGTAGCGCTTTTGTTACTTGAATGTTTAGCTGAGCCTGTTTTTGATGGAGCTACTACTGTAATGCGTGAACTCACAAACCTGTGAACTGTAAATAGGCCCCAGAAGCACGTGCTTAAGCCTTTTTTGCTGATTTTTAAAAATACCGGATAGCATACATGGGACTGACCGCACTGATGATGAGCTGAGTCCAGGCTGTGGAGGAGGGTCTTAGACATGGAAGGCCCACGTTGCACTTGGCAGGGGCCTCTAATATATACGTGTGTGTTATGTAGGGGATGTGACATGTCAGTTTTAAGTTTCGGGGCTGACCTGTTGGGGTGCTTTGGTGATTTCTGCTTGGTTAGCAATGCATAGAAAAACCACGCCCCCCACCCCCACCCCCTTTCTCTAGGTAGGTTTGGTCTTTAAATACCAGTTCCTGTTAATAGTGGAGTTATTGCAAGGAAGCTACTGCAGCTGCTTGGGAGCCAGTGAAGGATGAGTCAGGGCACGCGTCCCGAGGGCTGCCAGGCGTCCTAGTGGCAGAGCAGTTTCTTGTCCCCTTGGTCTTGAGCATGCTGAGCACTCCCTGTCCCCACACCCACCCAGCATTACTTAACAGGCTACCTTTACCTGACACCCAACCTGCCCAGTTAAGAGAGAAAATTGTGGTTTTTGTTTTGCTGTTGTATTTAATATATTCTGCACTGGAGGGGAGTGGTAGGGGACTTAAGAGGTTCCCCCCACGCCTTCCCTTTTTACAAATTAGCTTCCTTCTCAGATTACCATCCACCTGCTGGGTACTGGATTTCACTTTCCTCAGCAGGTCACCTAGAAGGAGAGACCCCCCTGACCCACTATGAGAGTACCAAGTGTGGTGGAAGGTCATTTCTTGTGTGCATGTGCACATGCCTAGTGGTGGGTACCGGGGGGGAGGGGCGGGGGGAGAGTGTTTGAGGTTCAGGACTTGGTTTTCAAAAAGATGAGGAGTTGGTGGCTCTTGATCGGGCCAGCGTCCCCAGCCTGCATCTCTAAGGTGTCCCTTCTGTATACTTCAGTGAACGCGCTTCGATTTTTAATCCCACCACTGTAAGCACATTCGAAACTATCCTGATTAAACTCTGACTTGTATCAGCATCCTTGCTAATGAGCTGGAGGCCAGCTCTGGCTTAACCTCCGACTTGAGTGGCCTGCCAGCAGCATGGACAGGGGGCTTCCATGGGGGGCCTCAGCCATGCCAGCCACCCCCACCCGTCAGAGCCCTGGGCTCCTGGTCAGGCTGACGGCAGCACCTATGGCCTCATTCAAGTCTCCTCTGAAAAGCACGTTGAACTAATCTACTTTCTAGAACACCGAGGAAGCTTAGGGAACATTTATTTTAGCAGCATATGCCTAAATTGGGGGTCAGTCATGAAGTAATGGCTTGGGGCGGGGTGGTAGCTAGTTAGGAAATTTGAACTGAAGACAAGAGGAAACGTCTTTGGCCCCTGACTGGGCAGGGCCAAGTGTATGAGTTAGACTGGAGAGCAGCAGAGGCCCGGCAGGCCGGGAAGCGGGGACAGAAGTTCCAAAGGTGCCAACCTGACGATCAGGGAGGTTTGCTTTCTAATGAAGGATGCTCAAGAAAAATGTGGAAGGTGTAGGGGTGTTTGGTCCATTCCCCTCGCATTCCAGAACTTCCAAGCTTTCTACCTCTACTTTCCACAGCCAGCAGCATACACCTAGGCTGTCTTTCACGTGCGTAACCCAGGAGCACCTGGGACTTGCATTTTCAGTCTCTGAGCCTGACCTTGAAAATGACCATCCCTTGCTGGTCAGACTTGCCCTGAGGTTTTTACCGTGCCAGTGAAGTTTTGCTTTTGAATTGATGAAACATCACTTTCTCCTTAGTTTGACTGCTGGAAGTTCTCTATCCCACTCCCCGGTCGCCAGGGACAACATCTTTGCAGTTTGAATCCATCCCATCAGCATGCTGGCAGTGCCGGGTGAGGGTCGCAGGCACAGTGGGGCACTCGTGGGGGTGTCTGGGAGGAAAGTGGAAGTGCCTGTTGAACTGGTGATCCACCACATAATAGCTTTCACTGTTCTTATTTATCAGTAGCTACTTTTTTTAGCGTAGACACCAGAGCCACACACTCAACTGGCTTAGTAAGTTATGACCTCTCATTGGATTCTTTCTGAATAGCCCACTGTTGCATTCAAGCTTTCTGACTAATCAGTCAAGAAATGAACCTTTCATCCTGCATGTCATCACAGAAGCAACAGTAGGAGAATGGGGAGGGAACTCAAGACACTGAGCCACGAAAACATGGACTAATTTTTCAGACAAATCTACAAATGGACTGTGCTACTGTTTTTGTCTCAAAGCTACCAAGTTTGTGCAATAAGTGGAAGGGATGTCATCTCTGTTCAATAAAAGTCAAATGACATTCAAGCTGATTTTCTAGACCACTGAGAAAATCTTTATTTACAATAAATTTCAATAAAATTTGCATAAATATATTCCCAATGTACAGTTTTCACCTCTGATTTCTTCATGTCATTCTGAAAGTTAGTCTGTCCTGTTGTCATTGCTCCTTTCGGACACCAGCGGGGAGCTGACATTGGCAGGCGGAGGGGCGCTGCCAGGTAACTGGGAGGCCCCCGAGGGCTCAGGGCGGTCCGAGCGCGCCGCCTCAGGGGGAGTGAGGTTCTCGGCTCCGACCTTGCCCTCCAGCTTCCGCTCCATGGTTGCCACCAGGACCTTGAGCCAC
Source organism: Hipposideros armiger (assembly GCF_001890085.2). Classification (NCBI taxonomy): domain Eukaryota; kingdom Metazoa; phylum Chordata; class Mammalia; order Chiroptera; family Hipposideridae; genus Hipposideros; species Hipposideros armiger. The sequence goes on from NW_017731499.1 coordinate 2,007,977, forward strand.
GCGTTCTCGGTGAGCAGGTTTTCCGAGGCGTCGGCCAGCTCCTGGAGCTTGTGGGCCACCTGTTCGAGCTCCTGGGTCTTCTGCTCATACAGGGCCTGCAGCTGCTCGCTGTGCAGCTGGAGCAGGTGGTGCTGCTGCTGCAGGGTCTGCTGCTGCAGCAGCAGCCGGTGCTCATCCCTGCGCGCGCTGGAGAGCCGGGCCTCCACCTGCACCTGCGCTTGCTGAAGGGTGCTGATTTCCGCCCTCAGCTTCCGGATCTGTCTCTCCAGATGGGAGATGTGCGCCTGCTGTAAGACTGCCTCGCTCTGAAGACACTCTTTGGTAGGAGGGTTAGCCAAGTTCTGGGGGACAGAAGCAGGCTCTGAGTGATGCAAAAGGAACCTCAGCAGGTTTGGAAGGGTGATGGGAAGGTCTTCGGGGTATTTCACACTTAGGTCCTTTCTAGAGAGAAAGGGAAAGGCGTCAGAGATGAAAGTAACACCATGTTTAGTCCCAAACCAAACTGCTCCTGGAGGTCAGGCCGTTTCTTTCCCACAAGTCATTCCAAGGATTTTCCTTACTGAAGTCAGCAAGAAAAAGGTTATCTGGGCAAAAAATGTTCTGTAAAGCTGAGGCTGTCCCACATGCTCGTTCTGTAATTAAGGTGGCTTATCTCACACCTGTGTCTGTTCCTGAGGACAAAGAGCTCAGTTTCTATTCACAACCTTCCAAGACACACAAGAGCTTCCAGGCCAGAGCCTAAACCAGGGACGACGCAGGGCACTGGGAACACGGGCAGCGCGGCCTCTGTGTACTTTGGGAGGCCAAGTGGTATGTCGGGAGGGGCATCCTGCAGCAGGGCTGTCACCCACGTCACTCTTGTGGCCATCAACAGTGCTTGGTGAAATAGAAAAAACCCCGAAACACTCAGCCCGGCTTCTTCAACAAGCATTTATTCCACATTATCCAAGGCAGGAGTTCTTAACTGAGGGCGACTGTCCACCCCAGGAGACATTTGGCAACATCTGGAGACATTTTTCATTGCCACAATGAGAGAGGTATTAATGGAGCCCCGGACTCTGACAAAGAGACCGACCCAGGGACTGAGGAATTGACGTTGCCTGGCCCCGAGAACAGAGGATAAGGAAGGAGGGTGACATGGGAAGGGTGTTTGCCCCAAAGCATCACTGCAAGTCTGGATGTAGAACATTCCTTTTTAGAATTTGTCATTTAATTGTCTGACAATCAAAATTTCTACCAGATACATTTCCTTGTGTATACATAACCCGACTGCAATACATCAAAACCACCAGCTTTATACATGAGGTGGGCAGACAGCGGTTACCATCACCTTGAAGTATTAAAGGGATGGAGGTTAAAAGTGGGGTCTCCAGAGGCCACCTGCGTGGGGCGGGCTCACAGGACTACTGCTCATGTCAGGAAACTCCTAGTCAAGTGACTTCTCTGCCCCTGCACTGCCTCATCTGTAAAGGGGTAACGAGTATCTTCTCCCTCACAGGACTGCTGTAAGGACTACATGAGCTACCCGGATGCTCAGTGAATGTCAAGATTTTAAAAAATCACATAGTTCCTTAAAAAAACCAACCAGAAACCACTCATGTAAAGTTTGCACGCCCTTTCCACACACACAGCCACTGATCAAATACCTAAGAAAAGACCAACGGTGTTCTATGAATGGGTAGTCCTTTCCCTATGAAATAAAAAAATCACAGGAAAATTAAAATCAAATATGCCCCCATTTTATACGTTTATGGAAACGTTCAGGTAAATGGAATAACTGCAAACATCTGGGGGGTAAGCATATAACCACGCCCTCCTTTAAAGCACAGTTTTCTTAAGCTTTCTTCAAATGGGCCGCCCAGCCATTCGATCGACAACTAAAATCATCCTGGCCCCTGTCAAGTGCAGGCGAGGAGCGACAAGCAGAGCTGAGCTGCCGCTAAATTCTGCAGCACCAACCTGGTCTTCTAGGGCACAGAGTACACGCGAATGACCCCCGGGAAGGAGCTGCCGAGAGACCTGTGTATCTGGAGACAGTTGCAGTACAGAAGCCAACATTCGTTAAGCATGCCACTTGAGAGTCCCTGAGCAATCTCCCAGAATCTACCCCACGGGCATGCTAAAAGGCTTCCACACTTTTTAGAAGCAGCAAGGACACCAAGGGCCAACAAATGGCTTCCAAAAAAGTAATCACTTTGAAAGTGCAGTCCCACCATCTGACTCTCCTCTAAATTCACGTTTATGCACCTCTAGCACATAAAAATGCCAGATATAAAAATGACAAATGGGGTGTAAGGTACCTTCCAGAGAAGGGGCTATAGGACTGAGAGCGGGTGGGGCTGTTCCCTCTGAAGAGGTGAGATCCCTCCTCAAGGGACACATTACAGTGAAACCACTTCTGATCTCCTAGCACCTGTATTTTGAAATGTCACACAGAGAGTGGTGGCAGAAAGAGTGGCTCTAAGACGCCCCGGCACAGGAAGGCTGGCCCTGCCAGGAGCAGGAGGCAGCTGAGGTCGCACGCTGTGGCAGAAGACAAGCTCTTTCAAGTGGTTACCGTTTCATGAATATAAGATGTGCTCACGAAAGACAATTTGCAAAGGATGTAAAAAGCACACAAGAGGCACCTCCAGATCCCTTGTAATCCTCACACCTCCAAAAGCATCACTGTCAACATCTTGACACCTTCTGTACACGGTTTAATCCAGTGCATGCACACATTTGTATTTTATCAAAACATTTACACTTTCATATTCTTTTCACTAAAAATAACATAAGCATGTGCACTGTGAAAAGGGTCTTAGTACATGTTATCAATCGGTCTTTTTCATTTCCTCTTTTGCGAGCTGTCAGCTCATATCCTTTGCATATTTACTTCTGAGTAAACTGAACACTCACGTTGGACAAGCTAACGAGATTACTTTACTTCTGACTATCATTTATTTTTAGGAAATAAGAAAAATTCCACTCCAAAGCAGTAAGGCTTTGGTTTACCAAGCTCTTCCCATTAAAACAGAACTGAACAGTCCTTTCATGTTCGATATTTACCTCCCTTTTTTTTAAATTGGAGAATTGGGGGACGGGAGCAGTGTTGGGGAATTGTGGAGGGGGACCAGCCAAGTTGTTGTTTTTCAATCTCAGTTGTGGAGGGCGCCAGTCACCATCTGGCTGCCCATCGGCAGCTTGTGGCCTCTAAGCTCAGGGTGCTGTGTTACAATCTTGGTTGCGGGTGAGCGTCCAAGCAGTCTTGTTGTTAAGAGCGTGTGCTCTAGGGCCGGCCGAGTGGCTCAGTTGGTTAAGAGCTCGCTCAAGAGTGCAAACTCTGAGCAACAGCGGTTCAATCCCCAGCCCGAGCTGAGCTGCCAACAGGTAGCAGGATGGCTCAGCTGAAAAAAAAAAAAGAGTACACGCTCTATCCACTGAGCCATCCAGGTGGCAGCTCAGTTCAAGGTGAGTTGTGAGTAGGCATAGCCCACCATCGAACAGGCAACCTTGTAGTTACACCAGCTGAGCCATCCTGCCACCTGTTGGCAGCTCAGTGATGGCTCAGCTCGGGCGCAGTGTCACTGGCCCATGTGGGAATCGAACTAGCAGTCCTGTTGCTCAGAGCTCGCTCTCTTAAGCCAACTCTTAACCAACTGAGCTACTCGGCCGGGCCCCTGACTTTCCAATGCAAGGAAAATAGTAAGGGGCTGCAGTGACCCAAACGTAGCCTGGGGGACGAGCTCAGCTCCATGCTGACTGATTGGGAAGCTTTGTAATGAAAGACACTTCACCCCAGACTTCGGCCCCAAACACAAAACTCCTGGCCACCAGGACTGTGTCTCTCTCTCCATCTCTTTCAATACATATTCACAGATTCTAGTTGCTGAGAACTTCTTCATGCAAAGGCCACTGCTAGGTATTACGACTTCAGTAAGTTTCCAAACTGTGTTTGGAATTCCAAAATTATGCTCCATTAAATTTCATGCCCAACCTCTGTCCCACACAGATGGAATTGCTGGTGTTATTGTCCACAGTTTCGTGACTGTGGGGCTCTTTAAATGCTTCTTAGAAAGAAAAGAGGTTCATCACTACACAATCAGCAGCACAGGGTGAGTCATGCTCTGTTTTTAGTGCGTGATTTGACAAGACCCTGCTACCACAGGAAGTATTCCAGCAAAAATTCTTTGAGATAAAGCGGAAAAAACAAGGAAATGATTCAATATCTATGAAGGAAGCACTCTCCCAGAGCAACACAAAAAGCATGGCAGTGGCCGTAATCGACAGTAAAAGTAAGGACAGGAAATTGAAACAGTGCACATCACACGTGAGTTAGGGACCGCACTAAAATAATCGGGCAAATGCTTTTCCCAGTAAAGACACTGTCAAAGCCATGTGACTGGGTCCCCGAGGACACATCCTTTTAAAAACAAAAGGGAACCTGAAAAAAGGGACAGATTATCTGGTTTATCAGGCTTTAAAAGGCCAAGAGTTAACTTCCTTTCTACCAAAACATCTGCACCCACAGTCACTAATTGCCACATGGGTCCCCTCTGCCGACATCCACCCCTCCTTGCTGGACTTGCAGGGTAGCTGCAGTGATCACTAACCTTGGAGCACCACTCAGACAAACGTGAAGAGACCCAGGTGACAACCCAGTGGCTGCCATACATGGAAGCCTGTGTACCTGGGGAGAAAGCTCTTGACCCCCATATCCTCCTTGCACAAGAGGCACGAGGTGGTTGTGGGCAGGGCTCAGTGAGAAATGACGCCCGTGGAAGTTCGGGCAGGTGGGGCCCAACACCCCGTAAGGCTCAGCAGATGCCTATTGTTTTGCCCTTCAGAAATGTGGGGCTCTCTGCTGTCAATCTTGGCATCCACCAGATGCTCAGAAGGCCAAGAAAATGAACGGGCTCTGCGGGCCACATCCATGCTCGTGTAAAACACACTCTGGGAGGGCAAACTTCTTACCAAAAACCACCACAGCTGACACTGTGACACGAAAGCCCTTTTACCTTTCGTCCCTAATGGCACATTTCTTTTAACAATAGATTTTATTCAAAATAGTTTAGTAATAACTAATGATTTACATTTCACTTCTGTGAAGTATCTTAAACCCATTTCATTTTCAGTGAACAAATCCCATCTGCCCAAATATTGAAAAAATTCAGCATTACCTGTTGCAGGGAAAAAATAAGACAGTAGGAAGACGGTCAACCATAAATTCCCAAGGAAGGTCATTCTGAGATACATCAATCCTAGAAAAGGGAAAGAAGAGAAAAAGTACAAGACCAGCCAAGAAACTCCCATCTGTCAGAACGTTCTCCAACTGAAGAGCCTGGAGCCTCTTCTGCGGCCTCACTGGCGGCCCCTCTTGGTGACAGCACTACCAGCCCTCAGCTGGCACAGCTCCTGCACGAAGTACGGATACTTCCAGGGCCAGGCGTCTTTCCACTTGCTGAGTGGAAATGTAATGTCCTGAAAGTAAAATGAACCTCCCACAAAGTGCCTCAGTGATACCTCAGGAGGAGTCTACCTAACTGAGAACCTGAGCCAGTACTTTAATCCTTGAATTCACTCTGGAAAAAGGAAATCATTGCACGAAATATTACATCAAGCCTCTCTGATGATGTAGGAAAACTTTGGAAAAGATATACTATACTCTATTTTATATTTTGTAAATGTGGATGGAGGCCAAAAAAGTTGTATTTCCTTAGCAGATTTAAAATTAATTTTCTAATACAGAAAATGGTATCTGAACTCAGTTACCCACCCAACCTACAGTGTTTTAAGTATTATTGAACTAGGTGGCAGCCCCTCCTACAGCTGGCACTGAGCTGAGCATGCAGCAGGTCCCCCTAGCCCCAGGGGCTTCTCAGACTAAGCAAAAGAACATTCTATTAGGAGGGGACCAGTACAGGGCCGCTCGGCCCTATTCACCAACAGTGCACATAAATGATGGAAATGTTTTGACTCATTAACTTGACCAAAGTTTTCAGGAAGTATGGGTGTGTTGGGGGGGGGGGGGGGAAGACCAGTGTCGTGCAATTGTCCAAAAGGATGAAATTCACTTAAAAAAAAAATGACAACCAAATTATAATAATGGTTTTAAACAGCTTTACTAACAAAATGGCACTCCTACCTACCTAAAATATTAGAGTTCCATTTTTAAAACAAGTGGTGTTAAAATACTTTATTCTATAATCAAATGCTTTTTTTCTCCCGATTTTTACTTCAAAGAAAGACCAAACTGTAAAATTAAGAAGAAAAACATTTGTAAACATCCACTTGGAATTCCCTTGGGCTAATCAGGACCTCTTTCGAGGACGCTCATTCAAGTTTGGTGTAGATGGCTACATATTGTGAAGAGCAGTAATCACATATCTCATCCTCTCTTCTTTTCAAGTCATTGTATGCAAAGGGTTGTTCTAATGAATGGATCCAAATCCCATCAAATGTCCAACCATAATTTACTTAACCACTCCTCTATAGTTGGATATAAATAACGGTACTGTGACTAGCTCCTTAATTCCCTAAAGTGAAATTAACCGAGTCAAAAATGTATAGCCATTTTTGTAACTTCTTCCAGTGTTGCTAAAACGCTTTCCAAAAGGGTTATGTCAATTTACTTATTCTATTAGCTATATCTGACTGCGCCAATTTCACTTTATTTTATCAAAACAAGATTCTGTCACTTAAAAGCAGTTGTTAATTTAATAAGTATAAATGAAACTATGTTATTGTTTTCATCTACATTTATTAGACTATAATTTCCCTACTTCTTTACTCTCTCCTCTTACAGGAAAAGCCTGTTTATGTCCTTTCTTCAGAAAGGAATCCCTCTCAGCTGTTCCCCCATTTTTTGTTACTGTTGTAAAATATTACAATCTTAACCATTTCTAAGTGTACAGCTCAACGGCATTAAGTACATTCATCCGTGTTGCTGTGCGACCATCACACCATCCGTCTCCGGAACACTTCTGTTTTGCGAAACGAAACTCTGCACCCGTTAAATAACACTCATCCCCCTCCTCCCAGCCCTTGGCAGCCACCATTCTACTTCCTTTCTATGCATTTGACTACTCCAGGTGCCTCAGACAAGTGAAACCATCAGAATTTGCTCTTTTGTGTCTTACTTCACTTAGCATGAATGCCTTTGGGGTTCATCCATATTGTACTGCGTGTCAGAATGCCCTTCCTTTTTAAGGCTTAATAGTATCCCATTGTATGGACAGACCAGGTTTTCCTCTCAGTAGCATCTTAAACCATTGTAATTTCTCAGAGTCTGGAGTATGAATGCCTGATTCTGAACCTTGGCCCCTCACTTACAGGTGTGACTCTGGGCAAATTATCTAATTTTCTGTGCCTCGGTTTCCTCCTCAATAAAAAGAGTGATGATACTCATGCCTGCTTCAATGTTCTGAGNCCTGTGAAAGGGTCGTTCGACCCCCAAAGGGATCAGGACCCACAGGTTGAGAACCGTTGCTGTAGAGAATGGATTAAAGAGCAAGAGATTAGGAAACAGATGAAGGGGTTATTCCAGGATTCTAGAGCAGAGATGATGATTGCCTAGACCAGGAGTAGGAGAGCAAAGGAGAAAGATGGAGAGAAGACATATCAAAGATGGCATCTGGAGATAAAATGAAACGGCTTTGGTGACGGATTAACAGCATGTGGAGCTAGGGGGAGGTAGTGGAAATAGAGTAGTAATCAAGGATGACCCTGGTGTTTTGGCTTACTCATCAGAGTAGAAATTCGTGGTATTGATTGAATTAATGAAGGTTTGGTGAGAAAGCAGTTAGGACTGAGTTTTCTGTGGTGGGTTGAGGGCATAACTAGAAATCAAGAGCTTTGTTTTGGTTGGAGATATATATTAGACATTCAAAAGAAGCTGTCAGGGCCGGCCGAGTGGCGCGATGGTTAAGAACTGGCTTGGGACGCCAGAGGGCCCCGGTTCGGATCCCACATATGAGGGCCAGTGACGCTGCCTCGCCCGGGAAGAGCGCAATGATGGTTCCAACTTGGGCCTGTGAAGCAACGTCCTCCACAACTAGACTGAAGAACAACAAAAAAAAAATCGACGCAACTTGTCTGTTCCCCTTCCCCCAATTCCCCAGCACTGTTCCCATCCCCCCAATTCCCCAATTAAAAAAAAAAATCTCTCAGCACTGTAACTCCTCAAATTTGGCTCTCATCATCACTTATAGTATATATAATAGGTGAAATATCTTTGCTATAAAATATAGTAAAATATAGCTTTTTTCCTTTAGTATGTTTTCCTTATTTATTTTTCACTGCACATTTTTCTAGTGGAATCTGTTCACTTTTCTTTCATTTTTTTAACCACTTCACTTTGGAAAATTTCCATCTGTCAAAGGAACTAACAAATCTAACATTCTACCTTCTATTTTTTTCTATGAATTGATCTTTTATATTTAATTCTAATCTGGAGTGGTTTTTTTGGGGGGGGGGAGAAGATACAGCTTATATCTAAATAATTTCTCCCCAAACAGCTTACTGCCTTATACAAAAACTCTTTGTGCTTTGTTTTTACAAAACAATGATTTAAACTTTTTACTAAAGAGCCCACATACAGTATCCACAGAATCATAAAACTAGAATATGTGGATATCCACCAATCTTTCAATTTTAGGAATGAGGATAAAAACCAGGCCTGGGTCCCAGGGCTGGCTGGTAGCACCTCAGGGACTGGTCCCCTTTCCCTGGGCTGAGGCCCCAGAGCTATGCAACTCCATGGGCACCCTTCCTGTGGTAGTCCAGACAATGGGCCACTCAGAGGGCTGTCCTAGCAACCAGGTCAGCACAGCTCCCACAGAACTGCACTCACCTTCCTATGAATCCAATCAGAGCTAACCACATGCAACATCATGGAAGGAACACAGAGAATTCATCTGGAAAACTTTTGTTTCAGTAAGATTTTGCTCGTGGCTTTAAGCTGACAATTAAATTCAAACAAGTCTTACCCACAGTTAATGAAAAACGGGCAGAGCCTTGCAAACCATATGGCCAAGCTGTAAGGAAGGGTGAAGACAGACACACAGCCCAAGGTGCTACAGACCAGGCTTCCTTACCTCGCCACAGTGAACGTGTCCGGTGGCAGGAGGCGAGCTAGCTGGATAAAGATGTGATTGAGGGATGGGCAGAAGCCGCACCACTGTGCATAATAAAGCAGCAAAACATCCTGTGAGAAGGAGAGATGGCTGTTACTGGTGCCTGGGAAACAGGCTCATGTCCTCACTGTGCTCAGAACCCAGCAGGCATTCGATAAATGTTGCTCATGCACAATTTATAGTGAAAATGTAATCTTTAGAACTTTCCAATTCTGTGCTTTCTTAAGGACATTCTGCAATTAGAAAACCACATGTCATTCACACATGTTCTGCAGTTAAGTCTGTCATGTGGTTAACCTTCCATACAGCACAGTCAGCCGCTCACCCTAAGATTTACAGCTTTAGAAACAATTTTAATGGGGATAGATGGGTTGATTTCTGCCCCTCTCGTGATTCCATACCTGCTTTTGAAGGACTATGTCCCAAAAGGTATCGGTTGTCACTTCAGTGATTAAATGCTGAGAAGGGAACTGGGCAGAGTCACTTCCAATAAGATGCCTTTTCAAGGGACTGTAGAGAACGCTGAAGTTTTGAATGAAAGACTCTAAAAATAAAGAGAAAATGACCTACTTTAAACTCTACATTTAAAAAAGTGGGATGGTTTCACAGGCTCACATTTTTAACACTTCGCCTACTGGCAAAACCCTGAAAAAGGCTGCCCAGGGTGGCACCATGTTTAGCTTTGGTGGTATTAACTCAGCAGACAGTAATTTAGGTAACAAAACACCATGTAGTATACATGCTCTAATATTCACAGACTAGGAATGCTATCCGTGTTTCCACAAATAGACATCTGAGATTGCAAAAATCATCAACATGCCACAATCTTTTAAGAGATTTCAACCTACAATACGAAGACCTTTAAGTATAACTACAAAGGCAATAATTGCACCAGCTACTGTAATGTGAAAGGTGTTTAATACGTGTTCATTTGAGGACAAGGAGCTATGGGTTTTCTTCCCCTTTATTAAAGTTCTTCAAGTTTCTTTCTTAAAAGGTTAAGAAAAATAAACTCAATTATATTTAGCAGAAAAGTGCATAAATTAAACTCATAAATAACCCAAAAACCTAACTTGAACCAACAGTTGTACCCTCCCCCAAACGCCACTGTCTTCAGATTGTTTGGGATCATCTGAAGCAGCACTAATCTGTGTTTCACTTCTTTAATTTCTTCTAACTCTCTCCATTTGGAGGTCCTATTGAACAATGAAATGTTCTGTAGAGGGGGAGGAAGTGAAGAATGTTATGTGAATACTAAAGAGAAGTCATTATCAGCATTTGAATAACGCTTAGTTGGCTATGTTTTTGAAACATAAAACCAAGAATTAATTCCTAATCTGAATGAAGACTCAATTCTGAGACCACCCCCAGAAACAGCTGACTTGAGTCAACTCTCCAAACCAACAATGACACCCAGTAAATGTTTTTTTATAAGGACCCTTACAAATTCTGTCACCAACTACAGGACAAAGAGCAACTGAGCTAGGTATTTCAGAATAGATACAGGAGATGAAAAGAAATCTTAAGAAGGCTTCTTTCAGATTACCCTTAACACATTACGAGCTTACTGAATGTTTGAGTATGACTGAACAGGAAAACCCAATAAACACTTAAAAAAATAGAGGCTTGTTTCATTTTTTTCATTTTAACAAAAGTCAGTACACCAAAAATGTAACTTTAGAAAACACGAATTAGGAGCAATTTGTAAAATTATTAAGAGTGCACTTCATAAAGTGACTGGACACAGGGTCCTTTAAACACTCAAGAGCCTTCGTGTTTATAATATATAATTCGATATAGAAAAATCAACATTTACTGAGCCTTTCAAATGTGTCTAATGTAGAAACAAGCTTCCTCTGGGCTTAAAAGACAACTCAAAGGACTTATTCAGAGGCTCTGAGTTTACTCTTATTGTCATACCCTCTAAAACTTGAAAACAAAAGGTTTTCTTCCCTACCAAACTCGTCCTGTCTCCATTTGGCAAACACTGACTTTCCTCCTTGCTTCCAATGAGGCTGAACTAACATGGCTTTGAATTCTCACTTCCTTGTGCACACATCAAGGATGTCAGCAAAGGCCTGGGAACAGGGCAGGTGGCTAGTTCACTGGTACTGTCAAGCCCCAAGGGCAAGTTCGGGGGATACCTTTGCCTAATGGGACCTTACTCCTACCAAAAGTGGTTTTTGCGCCTTACACTTGTTTATTGCACTGTACTTGACAAATGTTTGTTACAATGCACCCAAGGTCAAAGCAGCATTCCCCAATTGGTTATAAAACAGCAGTAGAACAAATTAGATCTTGACACCTATACATTTAAACCTGTGAGACAAACAGGGAGGACAGGCAGTTCTATCGTTTAAGTTCCGTGAGATTGAAGCTGCTGTTGGGGCTCACAGCCATCAACCCCTTGGGGCGTTCCCATCAGAAGGACTCTCATCACAGGGGCCAGGTTCCCACCAACAGCAGCTCACCCTACCTTCGACATGGGACAGGCTCTGCCCATCTGGAACAGTGGGCTCATCCCCTCCGAAGGCTAAAGGACAAACTTACCCAAAATTTGGAGTTAGGAAGTTTCTGTTCCATTTCATAGACAAAATTAGCTTCTTGTAAAATTATGACCAACTGCAGTCTAAAATTTCAAACGAGCTAAAGAGGTGACATCACCCCCATGACCAAATGTAATGAGATCGCTAGATACAAGTAGTTACGCAAACTTATTCCGCTTGGGGAAGTAAAGTGCTTACAGTACCTAAGGTGAGCTTCATAAGAGCTTCTTTTGGATCCAGGATATAGTGAGACTCCTCTTTCACATCAACAATGGCAGCAAATTCTTTCACCCGAGTGGTGCTCGGAGCACCCAGCCTCTCTGCATACAACCAAAACAAATTTGAATCCAAAAGGTACAGGTTCAGGGTCTTGTTGGTCCTGCAGCTCAGGCCTGTGAAGTCTGTGCTGTCCATGTCCACTTCAGGGAAGAGAGGCCTGTTCTCCTCAATGTGAGGAATGGAGCCTGGGGTACTGACCTCACATTCCTTCTCAAGGGAAGAAAATGCAATGCTCGGGGCTTCGGAGTCAATGAAGCCCATCCCGGCCCTGTTCCTGGTCCTGCAACATGCAGTGTAGTAGCTGAAAGGGCTGTAGGAGCTCAGAAAATTGCTACACTCCATGCTGTCCGATGCCACGTGATAGAAGGCCTGCTCCTTGAGGTAGAAAGAATCCAGCGCTGCAGCCATCTCAAGAAAGCTACATTGCGGCATGCTGACCGCGCTCAGCCTGAGGCCCACGGCCGTCTGGTTGACACACAGCTCACAGACGTTGTGGGTCCTGGACATGGAGTGCCACTGGGGCAGCACCACGGTGTTGCAGCAGGGGGACGCCGCTATCAGCGGTGCGTCTGGCAGCTGGGCCGGGGGCTCAGGCACCAGAGACTCGGACACTGGGGCGTCCACTCGCCGCAGGTGCTGCAGGAGCCGCCCCACCACCTGGTCCCCGTGACAGTTGTTGTACTCCAAGGCCACTTCGGTGATCTGAAACACAGGGCGGAGTGCATGAGAGGCGTGCGGCTGAGCGAGGGAGAGACCCTGCCAGGCCTGGGAAGCATCCTCATCTGATTCCAAGAAGGAGCCCTGGCCGGAAGCACCGCATCCAACAGGAAGCAGTGCATCACACCCAAAGCTCTTAATGAAGAGAGCTGGATTATTTCTCAGAACATACTATTCTGTTTACAAATAGTGAACCAGCTGTTAGGAGGGAAGTGGGCTTAGGGCAGATGTCTACCATCTGACAAGCATCAGGCCTGAAGGGGTGAGGCAGCTCACCCACTACATACATCCAGGTTGCTGAAGAACCAGGAACAGAATTTAAACCTCAACTCCTGAGTGAGTGCATTTTCCTTTACAACTGTAAAACGCCTCCATACGATGTGTTGTTTCCTCATCTAAACCAATAGTCTAAAACTTCCCAAATACTTAATAAGTGGATCAAAATATTTCACGGCATATATGTTTCCAAAGAAATTCATACCTCACAGGCTACAAATTCAGCCTGTTCCAAACCACACCCATCTATCTTGCTTTCCCCCATAACCTCCTCTTCCTCCTGTACCACCCTCTCCGGGAAAACGAAGCATCAACCTGGAAACATCAGTTGATCCTCAATTTCTCCTCTGTGTCACCATTACGGTCACCACAAGCCTCAAATCCAGCCATCTCTGAGTTCAGCATTGCAAAGTAGGCCCCGCAATTGCATCCGCATGAGCCATTGCCTCCACATTCAGGCCCTCAGTCGTCACAGACCCCTTTTTTTTTTGCTTCCCTGCCACTTATATTTTTAAAAACACAAGCCTAAGCATGCGACTCCTCTGCCAAATGGCAATCGATGGCCCCCTATTACCTAGAGCAGAAAACCTAACACAGTCTGGCCAGCATGTGCCTTTCCAGGGTCGCCCCACCCTCATTAGACCAGGCTAGGCCTCTCGCAGTGCATGACTGGTTAGGATCTCCTCAATACTGTCCCCAAGACCCAGCACCAGGGTGGCTGACTCTGCCCTGAATCCTGGAAGACATGGGTTCTGCATCCTTAGGGTCCCGAAAGAGGGCTCGAAGTGTCTGCTGAGATGCCCCTCTTCTCCACAAGGTATGGATCCTCATGGGCAGGGGCCATGTTTGATTTATCCTGCTAGCCTCGGAGCCCAGCACAGAGCCAGGCACATAACAAATGCTCAAAAAGCACCCAGTGAACGAACGGCATCAGGGTAATGCATACACCCCTGGTTCCTGGTCAGATTCACCGCTTACCCTCAGATCAGTACTAGCCATTTGATTTGTCTCATTCCGAGACTCCCATTTTCAAACTGAGTATCTTTCACCATCCACTACCCACCCCAGTTTCGAGATCAGACGAGATCGGGCGCGTTCAGGGTGGTATGGCCATAGACCCACCCCAGTTTCATAAAAGCAAGTCATTATAATCCAAATGCATTTACTCTCTAAAACAGAACCACTGGCTACCCTGGATCAAGTCTTGCCACAGTGAGTTAAAAGGTTACATCACTCAGGATTTTGATTCATTTAAGTGTGTATAAGTGTGTAAGTGTGTGAGTGTGTGTGTATGTATGTATAAAATCCATTTAATGAGTGCTTTTCCAATTTCAAAAAACCCCAATTTTATCACATATTTATATAGAGAGTTAACCCAAGACATACGCATTTGTACAGAAAAACAAATTGTTTGAGTAATTCTTCAGCATGAAAGAAGGTTACTTTAGATGATACACCCGTGTTTTGTTTTTCCCCCACACAAAAACCTGTCAGCCCTTTATGGCTAAGGCTGTGACAGCACAGTAGCCTAACAAGGCCCAGCCTATATAATCCAGAGCCCAGGTGCCCTCTGGCCCCATCTTGGCACTGCTTTATATTCAATGACACAACCTAACACAATGTGGCCTACTCCCCCCAACTCCTCCCAGAAAAAAACCAAAATTCAAGTATTTACTGCAGTCCTTTACAAAAATTCCAAGGAGAAGTATATTAAAGACAGCAAAATTCTGGGCCGGCCGAGTGGCGCGATGGTTAAGAACTCGCTTGGGATGCCAGAGAGCCCCGGTTCGGATCCCACATATGAGGGCCAGTGACACTGCCCTCTACAGCTAAGATGCTGAACAACAGCTCAACCTGGAGCTGGGATGCCTTGAGTCGCCGGCGACGGCGTAGGCTGCAGTCCCTGTGGCAGTGGGTTGCCATGGGCTACCGTGTGTAGCCAGCAGCCAGCGTGAGCGGCCAGCAGCCGCAGTGAGCGGCCGTCCAGAAGCCGGTGACTGATCTGCCTCGCCAGAGAAGAGCACAATGATGGTGCCAACTTGGGCCAGTGAAGCAACATCCTCCACAACTAGATTGAAGAACAAAACGACAACAACTTGTCTGTTCCCCTTCCCCCAATTCCCCAGCACTGTTCCCATCCCCCCAATTCCCCAATAAAAATCTTTAAAAAAAAAAAAAAAAGACAGCAAAATTCCTTAAAAAGTTGTCTTTCTTCATCTCCTCCAATCTTAGTATCTCTCACAAACAAAGCGGCCATGTTAAGGATATTTTTAATTGAAGAAAATATTTTGTATAGCGTAGTGCTCTTGAAGAATGAGGGATTCTTGTTTTTCTCCTATAAAACGAACCGCTCTTTACTTTTCTGTTCCTTTTACATAACAGGAAATTTTGAAAATGCAACTCAAGTTATATCCCTTACGTGAATCCCTTGATGTCATATTTAATTTCATGTGAACTGATAAGGAATATTTGGTGAATAACTTTAAATGTTTGCACACTGTAGATGCTTCGTGCCATTTCTTTAATCAGAGAAATTGCTAAGTCTGAGCAAGAGAACCATGCCTCTGCCCACCAGACTCACACACTGTGAACACCTCACAGCAGTGCTGTGAAGGCTGAAAACAAGCCACACGGATGGATGGGAAGCATTTCTTTAGATAATGCACCAAGATGTCTTATGACCTCTCTAGAACCCTCTAGAGCAGTGGTTCTCAACCTGTGGATCGCAACCCCTTTGGGGGTCGAATGACCCTTTTACAGGGGTTGCCTAAGACCATCGGAAAACAAAAAGATATTTACATTACGATTCGTAACAGTAGCAAAATTACAGTTATAGAGTAGCAACAAAAATAATTTTATGGTTGGGGGTCACTACAACATGAGGAACTGTATTAAGGGGTCGCGGCATTAGGAAGGTTGAGAACCGCTGCTCTAGAGACACCAGGGCTAGTGGCCTGAGGCTGTGTGCAGTGCAGACTGTGCTCTCCTGTGGGCGAGTGTGCACATGTTCAGAAGAGCAGCCTGGTCCTAGACTGGGCCTCACGGCGTGGCCACCACAGGGGTGTCTCTCGTTGAACCCCATCACATTCCCCACTACAGCTACTCCAAACTTCCTTGCTTGGCAAGCCCCCAACTCCTCACTCTATGCTGACCTCTCTTCTTGGCAGCGTAAGCTACCTCAGCGGTCTGCCCAAAGTTAGGCCTAAAGGTGGTCAGGGAAAAATAAGGGTTAAGGCTTCAACTCTTTTGTGGTAAGGAGTCGATGAGCTTAGAACTCACCCTGTGAAGTGGGTGTTCATTCCTCCCACCCCTCCCACCAGTGACTTCTGGTCACTGGGTCACTATTTCCCTGATCACACGCCCTACTTCCCATCCCCCACCCACCACTACCATCCAAGTTCAAGATGGTACTACTTCTCACTTTTCTGGAACATGCTGACAGGGAAACTTTAATAACAGTAACACACAGCTCTGCTGACATGTCTTCACTGTCCCGTGAAGCTGTGATGGCTACGATTAATTCTGAAGTCCTCCAAGAAGCACCTAAGGGCCTATCTTCCAAGGGTTTTTTTCTGGTTCTTCTCCATTCAGCCCTTTATGGGAATCATACAACCTGTACTATATTCTCACACCTCAACCTGCCACAGCTTCCTCACCCCTGTGCCTTTGCTCAGGCTGTTCCTGCCCTTAAGTTTCTCTCAACCCATCAAAACCCTGGCCTGAAGGTTTGCCTAATACTCACCCCTCCCACAGCCTCCCCTAACCTCTCCTCTGCCCAGCTCCTGGGGCAGAGCCTTCTCTCCTCCATTTCTTCCTGACCAGGGCCTGGGGCTGACCTTTCTCTGCCTTGAGTCATAAGCAGGCTCTTGCTCCTCTATTGGACAAGGCTCTAAGACCATGAGACCAAGGCTGTGACTTTTACACCTTTCTCCCCATGGCTCCCTAGCACGGTGCTCCATCAACATTCGCCAAACTGACTTGAAATACAGAGGGAACTGTCCTACATAGAACACGACTTGGCTAAGTCATCTCCAACACTGCTGGGATGCCATCTGGTTTTCGCAACCTCACCCACACGCTGAGGTTAAAGGAATCCATTCACCTTCGCAGGGTCACTATGAGCGCTGAGGAGCTCAGGCAAAACCATGATAGACGGAAGGCCTGGCCTTCGATGGAGGACTTAGGGGAGATAAGGGAAGACGTTCAGCTGGGAGCAAAGGGCTGGAAAGCCAGCGTTCTCCCACCAGGTTCCTAAAACCTAAAACTCCCTAAACAGAGGAACTGGGCTCCAGTCACAAAAGACCTCCCCACCTCACCCCTGACACGCCCAAACCAGGCAAGATAAAATTCTTCAGAAGCAAACTGTGAAGCCCCACCTTTCCTGTAAGGAGCTTTAAGGCTCTTAATAGTAGATGCAATAAAGGCCTAGTAATTTGGGACAGTGTCTTAGTTCATCAAATATCTGTGTAGTGGAGATTTTCTAAAGAAATTAAGTCTTATTACTTTAATTCCTTCCTAATCGGAGAAGAAAACAAAACTACTTCATTTCTTTTTCTTTCTTCCTCGAAGCTAGGGTAGCAGTGATCATTCAGAATAATGCCCCCAGCAGGGATAATAACTTTAACAAAGTGAGGGGTCTGGCTGGGCAAGAACCCCGCCTTCCCATTCCCTCCCAGCAGACCATTAGGCTCACGCAAAGAGGCTGGGGGGAGACAGTGTCTGCTTAGCCTGGCCGGTGGTACACTGGCTGTCTGAAATTGGTTTTGGCCAATTAAGGGATCCTTGAGGGAAAAAAAAAATAAAACCCCCAGTAAATCCAATTTAGCAATCCCAGGCGTTCTCTGCTGATTGTTATTACTCTCTGTAAGTGGCTCCAAATGATCCATGTATAAAATAAACTCACACCCAGATAGAGTGAGCGTACCAGATGAAGCAGTGAAGGCAGGAGGGAGGGGCAGGCTCTGGTTTAGAAAAACAAAGGACCCCAATGTCAGCACCACTGCTCCCAGCTGCTGGGCGGAGGATGGCAGGCTGGCCGTCTGGGCAAACCCCCATGACAGTGGCACCTCCTAGGCCACACTAAACCCTGCCTGTGTTGCTGTCCATTCCCCTGTCCCACTCCCTGACATCAGTCATTGCAGGGAGAGGGACATATGGTCCATCTCTGGAGAGGCGTGGTTTGGCTTCCCTGTTCCCTCCGACTCACCCAGACCTGAGCAGCTATCAGTAAATGTGGCCAGAAAGGCTGCGGTGGGTCCTATCCTGCCCCTTATGGAGAAAGGAGTATTGCCAGAGGAACGCAGCTGCCACTCCCGGCAGCCACGCAGCTACCAGTGGACATTATTCTGAACGTGGAATAAAAGGAGTCCCAGGGAATGAGGGTCTCCTACTCCTCATCAGATTACCTCTTAACGTTAGGACTCTTACCTCATCTATTAAAGGGTGACTTTTGGCTAAGGGATTAAAAGGTATAAATAAAAAAAGGGCCGGTCCTTTCTTCAGCTCGTTATTCAGCAGGAGACTCTTGCCGCCATGTGGCCACAGCCATCGAAAGAGCGTCTCTCGGTTTTCCAAGGCCCACCTGTGGATGTTCTCAGCTGTGTAGTTGATGACCTCTCTGGGGAAGACCTGCGGAGGACAAACATGCAGAGCATAAAAGGCAGAGCAGGGTCACGTGAGCACGTCACACTGTTTTCAGAGGCCAGATCAGCCCCACCACTTCAAGGTGAGGAAACCGAGGCTGAGAGCGGAACACGACCTGCCCCGCTTGAGCAGCTCAAACCCGGCTCACTTCTCCAGACAAAGCATTTCCTCACGAGTGGCTGGAAAAGCAAAAGCAGTTGCCAGAGGTGACTTTCACGTCATGTGACTCATCTTTTTCCCTTTAGACAGACTCATCGATCAACAAATGATTCTCCCCGCCTGCTGCTGACAACAGCGACCTCTACCACCCTGCCCGAGGGGGGCCATCAAACATCACTGGGTCTTTATAAAGAATCCATAAGGAGCTCAGGGAACAGAGATTACGGAGTCAAGGCTCACTGTGATTTTTACCTTGGTCCTTCCAGAGCTGGCTCATAAGGGCAGGAGAGGACCTTCCATCAGGGCCAATTTTTACGATTTGCTCACCTGTAGCCCCAGTGACTAGAACACCTGACACAGAGCTGAAACTCAACAAATGTTTGAATGAATCCATGAATGACCTAGAGCTGTACAAGGCCACGGATCACACTGTATGTGTACAGAATGAAGAGGCAGTTTTTGCTTTGTTTTTCTATAATAACCAAAGAGTATCAATATAAAATTATTTTTGAAATTCCAATGATATAAATCACTGGGTTTCAAACAAAACTCCCAAAAAAGTGCTTTGGAGGGTTCCACAAAATGCGATATTTTATACCCACCCAAAACAGAGATTTAAATTGCCTCATAACAAAGATGTCCATTGATTTTATTTTTTAAAATACTAGTATTCCCAAAATATTTCATTTTGATAAAAGGAATTCTGGTGATAAACCAACCAACCAACCTTAAAAACTATGGAATTGATTAAATAAACCCAACATATTTTTCAGTGTCATTCTCACAGCCCTACCTTCTTTTCTCTATTTTAAATGAATTCCTCAGTACTCTTTACTATAAATATGATATATGTTGCTTGTGTAGCATGCCGTGAAAGAAGGATGAAGGAAAATGATAGACAGTAAAAGCAGATGGCGTCAAAAGAAGCTCAAACAGAGGCACAAGGGGGGGGTGGGGTGGTGGCAGAGGGACAGTCACAGCAGCAATTCTCAAAGTGGGACGCTGGGAACTTGAAAAAACACACTCAACATCATCATAAACATTTCTATTTAGAAAACACAAAAATACATTTCATTTTTGGAATATAAACTGTGAGAAGTAAAGCTCACCATCTGGGCTACTAGAAATAAGCAGAAGCCAGAGTGACTGGCCACCGAGGAGGCGCCCCCTGAGAGGGCCTAACAGGACCTATGAGGCATAAGACTTGCGTGCTGAGCGAGGGGAACATAGCTTTAAAGGGTCACTGTGTACAAAGGTACCGGTCTTCACTCGACATGTAAGTAACTGATACTGTCAATGAAGGTAGAGAGAGAAAATTCTTAAGAGAAATAAACTCTCGGTGATGGGACTGAGGACGTGGCAATAAATAGAACAGAAGCACAGGGCTGGCAGGATACCTGTCAAAAGCTCAGAAATAGCTGAGTTGAGGTTGGTCCACCAAAAGCAAATGAAATCAGGGGACAAAGATGACAATGGAAAGCCAAGGCTCTCTGGGGTGAGAAGCCATCAACTTCTCACTGTGATTTGATAAGAACTTCAAAATCCATTCCATCAGCTAAGGAGAAAAGCATGTCATTTTACTACTCTTGATAAATGGAACCAATGAACAAAGAACATTGCCCAGTGGAAGCTTAACCTCTGAGAACATGGGCCCAGAGTAACAATTCTCCAACAGAATAATTCTGAAATTTTATCTAAGAAGGAAAATGAACAAGCCTAAGAATACAAAGCCTAAAAATACAAAGAATTTCTAGATGTTAAATTCAAGAGGCCTCTACCGCATGGGATCTTAACCAGGGGCCTGGGCTCTAGGGTGGGGCTGTAGGAACTCTCAATCTGCATATAAAATCATGTACACTTTCCTAGGGAGAGTGTCCATAGATTGTATCCAATTCTCAAAGAAGTCTGTGACCTAAACAAGGTTAAGAGCCACTGCACTAATATAAACGTGATTTCAAAATACTTACAAGTGATGTGTTGAAATGTCTATGTAAATACACACTTCCAGAGTGTGCTAAGGATACCAGTTTCGCAAGATGTTTATTTGTGATAACCCCAAATCGTACTGTTCCTAGGTAATCTGAAACAGAAAATGTTCCTTTATTAAAGAAAAGGCCTATGCCTTAACACAACCAACAAAACCCAATGATCACGTCCTGATGCACAAATTCCCCAGAGCAAAGCTCTTTTTGAGCCTAGACAGGAAAGCAAGAGGAGCTGAAGAAACCTCATCCTGACACAGACCTCACGTCTTCCCGAGTAACGACCCATAGTCACCTGCACTGTTCCTGTCTGTCCGCTGATCTCACCTCATCGCCTGCTACCCTGTCCCCCTCACTCACCAGCCCCACCTTGGAGACCAGGCACATGTAGTTCTCCATGTGTCCAGACACTTCCATGGCCGGCGCCTCATCATTCAGATCTCAGCTCTGACCCCACAGTCTCTGAAAAGCCTTCCCTGACCATCCCAACTCAGGGTTAAACCACCCCAACTTAGAAGATAAAATCCATAAGGGGAAACTGGGGGTGCCTCCCCACTCAGGCACTCTCTCTACCATTACGCTATTTTTTCTCCAGCACTTTATTAACATCTACATAACCTTATTGATTTATTTAGATTTTCTTTGGCCCAACTTCCTCATAAGTTCTGTGAAATTAGAAACCTATTTATTGCTCTTAGCCCAGCACCTACAGCAGTGCTTGGGCAGATGATAAGAGATCAATAAATATTGTTTAAATGAACACATCTAGCACGTACAAAGAACTCATACAAATTAGAAAAAAAAAACAGTTAAGAATGGGCAAGTCACAGAAAAGGAAATGTTAAAGCCTAATAATTACATGAAAATACATTCAACCTCACCATTTCAGAGGAAAGCAAATTAAAACACAGTGCTGGTGAAAAAGGTAAAATGGCAGCCAGCAAGGACAGCAATGGCATGTGTTGTACTGATGGCACATGGACATGGCCTGCAGCCCTGCACTTCTGCTTCTTAGTACCCACATACATGCACTAAGAGTCACAAGAGAAGAAAGTCACCCAGAAATACTCCGCAGATGTTAAAAACAATGGGACAGGGCTGTCTATACGACACGAACAGATTGTTCAAGACACATGTGAGTGACACAGCAAGCTGAGGGAAGATAAAGTGTACCTTTCATGACAAAAAAAAAAAAAAAAGATCAAAGAACAAAAAATATCTCACACTTATAAAACAATATATATTTTTCCTTCTGGCACATATGTTTAGAAATGTATAAAGAGTCTGAAAAAATAATAGAAGTAGTTTTAAATTTATAACATAAGTGTAAGGGGATGGAGATCAAAGGGGACTTTCTCCTCATGTGTGAAGCTTTCTTTGTTCCCCGCAACGAGTATATATAATGCAATATTTGTGTGATTAGAAACGGACGTAAATACTTAGTGTTAGAGGATGGATAAGATGGTGTGGGAAAAGGTGCATTCTTTTCTATCCCTTCTGCTATATTACCAATAGATGTGAAATAAAGTATCAGTTAAACTTTAAATGCTACCATTGATACCCAGTAGCTCAAATATAAAAATATTAAGGTACTGAACACACGAAGTTTCTAGCTTAATCACACGAGCCCCATCCTGCAGCAGTGGCGTCCTCTTTCTCTCAGAGGAGTGGTTGCCAAGAGCGAAGTAGAACTGATGCCATGCTGGACGATCTTTAATACAAGCCTGATGAATTTAAAATAGCACGAAACCAAAGAAACACAGGAAGAATAAAGCAGAAACTACAGAGATTGGTTGATTATAGGATGCGTGGCAAAGAGGGGCAAAGAAGGAAGAATGGGAAGTGGTGAACATGGATGAGGTGGCCGGACCCTCCTCCGAGGAGACCTTTTTATACCAGACTCTTGTTTCGCACCCTTCACATGCTCAAAAATGAAACAAATCATTAAACCAACCAAAATGTGGGGGAGCCCAATGTGGAATACAAACACTAGCAAATATAACTGTACCACAAATGCAGCATCCCACAGTGAAGGGATGAAGGCTTAGGGATAAAAAACTGAGTACCTGGAAACAGATGCTGTAAAAATAAAGATAATGAATACATACAGTAAAAATAAAGGCAACGAGAGCCAGGACTCTTAGGGAAGAGAGAAAGCATTAACATTAAGAAGGGAAGGCTAAAATGAACTACGTGGTGTTAGATTGGAATCGGAGGGAACTGATATAAACTCATTGCTTGAAACACACAGAGAGAGAGAGAGAGAGAGAGAGAGAGAGAGAGAGATACGGAACGATAGATGAATGCATATGTGTGAGTATAAATACAAGTATGTCCTAGCTCTATCTGCTGAGAGGGCCTAGAAGTAATGATACCTGGTACCAAAGTGCATACTTAGTATCTAGGTCTGGGTCTCTGAACACCATTCTCCAATAAAAGGGACCAGGGCTCCTTGGAGAAGAAACAGGCTGATTCCCGGGCTGGGGCAGGGATGGCACAAGGTAAGTCTAGAACTTTTTGTGGTGTCAGAAGTAAAGAAGTGCTCACAAAGGATGGGGACTTGTTCAAAGGACCTAAGAGCCAGCGCAAGATGCTCCTATGGCCACAGCTGGAACCAACTGAGCAACAGAGTCAGCAATGACCACTATCCTTCAAAAGCATCGAGGTTATATGAAAGACAAGGAAAGATGGAAGAACTGTCATAGGAAAGGAGGCTAGGGAGAAAAATAAACAAAGGGGATGTGGGACCCCAGACTGGCCTGGAACAGAAAACTGACATTAGTGAAAACAGTGGCAAAATCCAAAACAGGTCTGCATTTTAGGTAATGATAGTGGTTTTGATAAAAGCACCAAAACAAATGGCTATGTAACATGTTCACATTCGGGAGGACAGGCGAAGGCAGAGAATTAGGGAACTCTCTGCTCTATTTAGGCAACTTTTCTGCAAGTATAAAATTAGTTCAAAATATAGATTTAAAAAATGGCGTTAACATAAAAGTTCAGATACCAAAGCTGGCAGAAGAAAAAGCAGGACTTAAGACGGGGTATGAATTGGTAGAACCAACAGACACCACTCTCCAGGGGGGGCTGATCTTGGTGAACAGCCATAGTGAAAGAGAGAAGAGAGAAAAGCAGCCAGGACAGAAATTCACTTGCTAGTCTGCCAAAGTCACCAACATGAGCTATTGGAGCAGAGGAATAAGAAGTGACAGTGGGACCCAAAAGTTGAAAGGGGCCATTCAAAAACTTGTTTAATTAATAAGAATGGACAGCTTGCCTGAACAGAACAGATTCTAACATGCCCAAATGTATTACAACTTCAAAACTTTATTTTTCACATATAGAGAAATTTACAAAAATCACACATCTATTTAAGTCCCTGCATGTTGTGGAAATCTCACTGGAAGAAGCAGCTTAAATTTGCCGTCTCATGTGTACAAGGAGTAACTGAATTAGCAGAGGAAGTTTATACGTAAGAATGGTTCAAGAAAATAATACTTCCTATCTCCCTATCCAGAACATTCTCTGTTAAGCAGGACTCCAGGGCTTTCTACAATAGGGGTCTTTGTCATTTATAAAATTGAATAATTTTGCCCTAAAAATAATAAAGCTTCAATATTTTAACTAAGGACTCTGAATTTGTTGAATAATTAATATAAATTCAGAATAATGCTCTCCCCTCCCCTACAAAAGGTCCAGCAATGGCATGATCCTATTCAATGCATCAAAAATAATAAAATTAAAATTTCAATAAACTCGGCTAGCGAGGTTAGCTGGCCAGTTTAAAGTCTCTCTTAACCAGCCAGGGAAAGGTGTGAGACGGACCACTGCGAGACGTAACGAGGTCCTGAAGGAACCTCTGGGTAAAAGCAGTAGTTACCGAATGCCATCTGCAGCTGCCCACAGGCAACCGAGTAGGTCAAGGGGACCACAGCATGAAGACTGCCTGCCTGCCGCGTGCTACAAAAGGTGCTGAAGCCTCGGCCCCATGTCCCTCAGCTACAAGGCAGCCCACCACATCACGCATGTGCTCCACGGGACACGGGGCGACAAGAACTAACACTACCAGGCTGATCCACTGTTCGTGCGCTTTGAGTAGAAGTGGCCTTGCTTTGAGCCGCTCAAGCTACCTAACTTTGGCACCTCCGCTGTTCACCCCTTGCTGTCTTTTATGAGGCTGGGGCTCTTCTCTGCCACTGAAAGAACGCTCGGCTCCTCCCACACCTAAGGAGAGCTCCCATTGGCCGCCTTGCATCTGCCATACACCGCTGTCCCCATTTACCTGCTGGCAACAACCCAGGAAGCACAGAGGATGCAGGACCTGTTTTCCACCTGGCTTCCCCTCAGGTTCACGGGCTCACTTGTGAGCTCTCTGGTTGGCATCAAGGTTTTTTTGTTTGTTTGTTTTGGGCCTTTTGTAAAATGTTTTAATATTAGACTACTGTACTTAAAACCATTTACCTTAAATATTAATGTTTTTAATATTAAAACTTCAGTTTAGTGTTAGGGTAAAGTACATCTATTCTGAGGCAAGAACTACTTCGGTGAGGCAAGATGTTAAAATTCTCAAACATTCCAGAAAGAGTCAGAATAGTTTCTTCTATCAGCAAAGAGAATAGACTTTTAATTGTGCTTTACGATTAATAATAAAGAGTCCTGCCAGCAGCAAAGTTACGCAGCTCACACTTACTACCAACTAACAGACTCCCAGGAGCACACTCTGAAAGGCTAACACAAGGAAAACTCCGGATCTTATGAAACAGCTGGCTTTTCCCCGGGACACCTGGATAATGAGGCCTGTGTCCAGAGCTGCACTGTCCTATAGGGTAGCCACGGGCTACATGTGGCTACTGAGCACTTGAATAGGAGCAACTGAGGGGTTAAATGTTTAATTTTATTTGATTTTAACTAATTCAATTTTAAAGTGATATTCAATACACAGTCATTGGAAAACGTTTAACTATGTTTAAAACAATTTGGGTATGTAAATTGCTTTTTCAACTGTGAATTTTATGAAATCTAAATACAGATCAAGTGACAGTACTTTGCAGTGGTTTCCAGCAGACCCTCCTCTAATTTTCATAAATCTTCCTTCTCTAGTTCTTAAATAAATAAATACAGGTCAAGTATTTCCAATGAAAATTTAGCATCTGAATTGAGATGTGTTGTTAAGTGTAAAATATCTCAATAGTTTTTACACTTATTATATGTTGAAATGTTAATAATTTGGACACACTGGATTAAATAAAATATATTATTTCTTCTTAAATTTTAATGCAGCCACCAGAAAAGTTTAAAATACCTACATGGTTCACACTATTTCTATTGGACTGTGATGAAAGCGAAAGATTTATTTAACGCAGGAAGAAAATTGGGCTGAGATAGTATATCCAGTAGCCAGTAAGTCTTAATTATGGGCAATTATCTGAGAATGGCACAGAGGACTGTATTTCTGGAATTTATTTCAGGAAAACCCCTCCAATGGCGGAGGACAATTATTTTCAAGAACATATCCCCCTTCTCTTTCAGAAAGGAAAAGGTGGGGCTCCAACCTGGGGACTCTAGGTACAAAGTGCTGAGCTTCTGAAATGAATTCCTTCTCAGGGGCCTAGCGTAAAGAACACCTGCCGTATTCAAAGCTAGGTACCTAAGGATATACTGAAAGAGTGAACATCCGCTTTCCAGGAGACTTCTGTGTGAGCTAATCTCTCGGGGATCACTGGAACAAATGGATAGCAGGTCAAGACAAAGCCTCAGAAAGAAAACTGCTAACAAATACATCAGGATATACTTCAAAACTAAATACCACTGGATGCAGTCACATGGCATTTCATCAGCATGGCCAGGAAGTCACTCACTCCCTGGGAGAATTTCTCTCATTCTTACTCCAGAAGTAGTGACATTCCAAAAGGCAAACCCCGTCCTGTGGTACTGTCCATTCTGGAAAGAGTCCTGATTGTACTCTACACTGCCATTTTTATTAACTTCTGCTTTCCCACTCTTCTTTCCAAGGTTTTGGACAAGGAAGAAAAAAAGACAATGATAGGATTATATAAAATGGGTAACAACAGCCTCTCCAACGATACTTAGCACCTACAACAGTGACTGTTATTCACAATGATGACTTCACACATTTCCAATGATAAATACATTCAACCAAAATGAAAAAGCCTTTAAAGAAATGTAATAGATTACAGAAATGTTTGTTTTTAATGTATGAACTATAGCTATCACTTCCATTTTTTCCCTAGAAATGTGACTTGGAGATTTCTATATTTTCAAAATCCTTAATATAAAACACAAAGCAATTATCTAGAAAACAATCTGGCATCTGGGCACATAGATACAATATGCACATTCCAGTGCTTGCCAAGATACACTAAGCCCTAAGTAAACATGTAACTCCTAAGCTGCTTTGTTGTCTTTCTTATAAGTTAGGGAGGAAGGAAAGAGAAATGCAGTTCCAAATACAGTATCTGAGGGGAATGTAAACTACAGAGCTCAATACGCACTGTCATGTCTACCAACATGACAGTAAACTAAACACACTCACACCAGCCATTCTCATTTAACTAAAGCACAATATGAAAATGATCAGTTCACATCCTTCCCTTGTGTGTATGTCAATTAAATTCCTTTTTTTAACACCCTGGGGAAGGAAGGGCTTCATAAAAGAAACATATGTGCTAAGAAATCCCTCCCACACCCCCCTTTAGGCCATTTTTTAGGGTTCAGCACAGGGGTCACATGTTTTGTTTTGCTTTTTCTAAACAACGCTTTACAAATGTAAAAACAACTCTTAGCTCCCAAGCCTATGAAAAGAGGCCAACGGCCTGTGCATTTTTCAAGCTGAAGTGTCTTCCCGAGGCAGCTAGGGCAAGGCTCCCTTATCTTACAGATGGGGCTTGGGGAGCAGTAAGAAGAGATGGCTGAGTGGGCCCCGGTCACTCTAAAATGACTCGTCAGGACAGTCAGTCCCTGCCTATGGGAACTTCTTGTTAGAAGATACCACTGAAGTCCAAAATTAGAAAACAAAGCTAGTTGCTAAGGGAGACACAGCCAGCTAGCGCAGTGGGGGTTCCAAGAAGGAGGTCAGTGGTACGGAAATCTCCATTTGATGTTCACAATGTACCACAAACTTAGTAGCTTAAAACAACATAAATTTATCCTGTAGTTCTGGAGGTTGAGGTCCAAAATTGGCTTTACCGGGCTAAAATCAAGGTGTCAGTGGGACATGTTCCTTCTGGGGACTCCAGGCGAGAATCCATCTCCTGGCCTTTTCCAGATTCTAGAGGCTGCCTGCATTCCTTGGCTCGTGGCTCCCACTCATCTTCAAAACTGGCAATGGCCAGACGAGTCTTTCTCACATTGCATCACTCTACAGCATTCTTCACCATTTGGTTCCACTTTTAAGCACCCTTCTGATTACACTGGGCCCACTCAGATAAGTCCAGGATAAGTCCCTTTCTCAAGATCAGGTGACTAGCAAATCAATTCTATTTGCAACCTCAGTTCGCCCTTGTTATGTAACATATTCACAGGTTCTGGTGATTAGAATGTGGACATCTTTGGAGAGCCATTATTCTGCCTGCCACAGTCCCCCTGAGTCAGCAAAGCAACCTCCTCAGAGCCTCAGTTTCCTCACCTGAGATAATAGCACTGAGGTAATAACAGTTCCTACTTCAAAGAGAGGCAGTGAAGACTGGACCATCCAAGGAAAGTGCTTGGCTCACGGACAGCCTCGTTCCAGGGTCAGCTTATCATGCTCACCTTTCCGCAAAAAGTGGTCAAGCAGAGGCCAGAACAGGGTTTGTCTGCACTGAGTTGTTTCACTATAAGCTTGTAACTTTATTACAGAAGTTGATCCCTGAGTGTTTTTCAAGATAGTAATGTTTTTGGTTCTTTGTCTAGGAGTCTTATCACAGCTTCAGAACAAAGAAACAAAGAAACAAACAGAAAACCTTGAAGAAATAGGATCAAAACACACACACCCCCTAAAACAGGACAACTTTAAAAAGGTAGAAACTATCACCAAACAATTAGTGAAGTTGGTGCAGTTTTTCTGACACATGGGTATAAAGAATCAAAACAGCTACAAAGATCCCTAAATTTGGTTCTGTGCTTCCTGTCCACCTTCCACGCTCCAGCTCCTTACTCACTCACCTGACAGATGACCCCCCCCTTCTCCCCACCCCCGCACGGCTCCTCACAGCAGTCTTTCCTGTTCTGATCCGAGCATATGCCCAGCTGTCATGCTCCAGCAAAGCCTGTCACAGACCTGTCACTGCACTCACACTGTAGGCAAACCTACCTGGGGGACAAGTTGTATTCATCTTTATAGCTATAGCACATAGTGGATCCTCAAATGTTTGTTGCGTAAGTCATGCTTTTGAATCTAAAAGTGCAGGGAGGTCCATTTTTGGCCCTTAGTGCTTATCGAGAAGCATTTACAAAGCTTAAGAGATAAGTCGTAATGGGAATAAAAGTATGTCCCATGAAATATGATGACATCCTTACTAAAATAATAGCAACATATTAAAAAGTTAGTTTTAGGTGTGGGAATAAAAAGCATGAACTTCCTAATATGTTTATTCCAGTGTGTATTAATCAGAGCCCAGAGGCCTGAGAACACAGGCAGATAGAAACCTCTCTCTCTCTGAGTGAGGACAGTGACAATAAATGAGATTATCCAAGAAAACCACGTGATCCTGAAACCTGCTTCATTCACCGACAACTGTTAAATCCAATGCCTCATCCAAACTCCCAACAGTTAAACCCAGGAACCCAAGAAAACAAGGCAATCTCAGGGTCAACCTTGTTTAAGAAGTCAGTCCCTTGTTTTTTCAACACCTTTAAGAATGTCACCTACAGGTTAAGAAAATCCTACCCTTCAGACCTCTTGATGTTGTACAAAATTTCACAATCTAATAGAAGCTTTACACATAAGGATATGGAGGAAGGCGCTTTTCTGTGTGTCCTGACTCAATTCTACCAGCAAATTACAGCAGCATCGGATGCCACCTGGTGGAACAGAGAGATGCTACACTAGAATTATAAGTTTTTCCTTTAATAAATTCCTCTTTAAAAAATTCATTAGAACAGTATTTCCCAAAGTGTGTTCTTTAGAAACTTGATGCCACAAGGTTCCCTTGGCAAATAAGTTTAAGAATTCTTCAAGGTGGTAAAAGGGAGTGGAAGTGATTATTTTTAGTTAATAGTTTAGTGTATTTTCAAGGTGACAGTTAAGGATGTGAATTTTAATTCAATTCATTAGGATGTTAGTGTCAGAGGACAGTGGGAAGGCAGTGGGAAGAAAGAGTCAGAATGGACCAGGCCGGGGTGCCATCCAGTCCTGTTGTGAGAGATGCCTACACTGAGGAGAAGTGGTTGGGGGAGAGGGGACCCTAAAGGACTGCACACCACGCTGCTAACATCATTCTCACGTGAGCAATTTCAAGGTAAACTGTCCTTTATTAGTCATTCATTCAACCTTCTGGCTACAACATTGATCAAGCAGTGTTAGAGGTTTAGGAGTAAGGAGACAAAACCCTGGCCTCAAGGCACTCAGTAAATACTGTCTGAACAAACCAGCACCTGTTCTGGTGGGAGAGACATGCAGTCAGCTCTACAGTGAGGACCCGGAAGTACAGAGAAGCAGACTTGGAGTGCTACAGGAAAGCGGGGGAGGAAGACTTGTCTGCTGTTCGGTCAAGTTACAGGATATCTAGACTATCTGGTGTAGATACTTCTAAGAGAACACACTATACTTCCTTTAAGTGCTTTCAGCCAGGTGGCTTCCTAATTAAGCTACTATACATTTTTAGACTATTACTTTATTCACATCCAAAATATCTCACAAATTATGTGGTCTGGCAAAACAAGCATTTACCTCATCTCTACCCTCTCTAGTTTTACAGACAGACAATCTCAAACACAGAAAAGTCACATATTTTGTTCAAGTTTACAGATTCCCATCAGGGGTAGACAAAGGATAAGGACAGACACTGCCAGCTCCCAGGCCACTGCTTAGCCCCTAAATGGCACTTGCATCCCTTTTGTAGGTCGAATGAAAAGAGTATCAAACTTTGTTGCAAATTTTCTCTTTTAAAAAAGTCACTGAATCATAGCAAAATATAACAAATTTTACCAGAACGCATTTTCACAGCAAATAATTAAATACTAAGATGAAAAAAAATTAAAAATATTGAACCCTCTACCAAATTTTCTTTAGGCAAAAAAAGAAAGAAGCCTGTCTGCCAAGGTCAAATGTGAAAAGGTTCATAGAAATAGGCTTTGCAGTCTGGGAAGAGTGGAGAAATCGGAGACTAGTTTCCCTCAGGATCCTGAAACATACACAGACTGCTAGCCCACAATGAATCATTCAGCACTCTGACATGATTAAACATTAGCGAGGGATATATAAGACCTATTATAAAAAATTAAAAGGAAGGTTTGAATAAATGAATAACTGTGCTGTGATCCTAGAAAGAGAAGTTGAATGTTATGAACGTGTCAATTACCTTAAGTCAATCTATACACTCAATACCATTCCAACCAAAATCTAACCAAATGCATGGATGGATGTGCTTAATATTCCATTAAGCACAAGAACTAGAGGACACAGAGTCCAGACTTTACTAAGTAGTAACTTACAAAGCAACACACAAAATTATATTTACTCATACAGAAGGAGGTAGCTAGACCAACAGAAAACACAGAAGTAGACCCAATTACATGTAAGAAAATATTTTGCAACAAAGCAGGCTTCATCAAGATAAGGGTGAAAGGAAGCATTATTTTGTAAATGCTAGCTGGCTAGTCAATAAGAATGGGGGAAAAATCAACTGTGCTCTGTATTTTAAGCCAAAGTAAATCTAAGTAGCATAAAGTGCTAAATAATTTTTAATAAAAGTGAACTAATTAGTGATCAGATTTTTTTGGGGAAAAAAAATTTAAATCAAGAAAAAAACTACAGGGCCGGCCGAGTGGCGCGATGGTTAAGAGCTGGCTTGGGACGCCAGAGGGCCCCGGTTCGGATCCCACATATGAGGGCCAGTGACACTGTCCTCCACAGCTAAGATGCTGAACAACAGCTCAACCTGGAGCTGGGCTGCTGTGAGTCACTGGCGACGGCGTAGGCTGCAGCCCCTGCTGCAGTGGGTTGCCATAGGCTACTGTGTGTGGCCAGCAGCCAGAGTGAGCAGCCAGCAGCTAGCAGCCACCGTCTGATCTGCCTCGCCCGGGAAGAGCGCAATGATAGTGCCAACTTGGGCCAGTGAAGCAACGTCCTCTACAACTAGACTGAAGAACAAAAGGACAGCAACTTGTCTGTTCCCCTTCCCCCAATTCCCATGTGCTGTTCCCATCCCCCCAATTCCCCAATAAAAAAATCTTTAAAAAGAAAAAGAACTACAAATTTAACAACCTGAAAATATAGAACTGCTATATAAAAAAATAATTATAAAAGTAAACCAGCTAGGAAAAGAATAAACAGAAATAGAACAAAGGGTTACTGCCCATGTCACCTAACAGGTGGGCCTACATAAACTGACAGATAACACTGAGACTTAGATCAACAGGCAAAGGAACATGGGTAACGAAGATGAAAGGAAATAGTAAAAACAAAAAGAGAAAGCAGTTAATGCTAAGTGGTGAGGTGGGTAAGTGAATTTTCCCTAATTTCCTTTATTATAATGTGTAAAAGTATCAAACAGATTAACGATCTGAAGGGAACAGCGATGGCAAAGTACCATGGGACCAGGTCTTACAACTAAACTGTCGAATTACTGAGAGCAAACATGCGCTCCCCTCTTAGCACACCCCCTGCACCCAGGCCCAATGCTTCACCTACGGTAGTCTCAGAATACCTGTAGACTGATGGCCAGCGAGCTTCAAGGAACAAGTGTCAGAGAGTATCCTGTTTCTAAGGCAGTTTAAAAAAACTCATTAAGGCAATGGAAGGACGTGTGCAT
Organism: Hipposideros armiger; assembly: GCF_001890085.2. Lineage (NCBI taxonomy): Eukaryota > Metazoa > Chordata > Mammalia > Chiroptera > Hipposideridae > Hipposideros > Hipposideros armiger. The sequence continues at coordinate 2,040,664 of NW_017731499.1, forward strand.
TTTGTAAACGCTTGCGGCTTGTGGAACCAGGACATCTGCTTTCTACCACAACAGTCTAAACCAGCGGTTCTCAACCTGTGGGTCGCGACCTCTTTGGGAGCTGAACGACCCTTTCACAGGGGTCGCCTAAGACCATCGGAAAACAAAAATATATTTACATTATGATTCATAACAGTAGCAAAATTACAGTTATAGAGTAGCAACGAAAATAATTTTATGGTTGGGGGGTCACAACAACATGAGGAACTGTACTAAGGGGTCGCGGCATTAGAAAGGTTGAGAACCGCTGCACCAAATGTTAAGTGTGTGAAATGCTTCTCAGGCCTCGATTTGTGTACACAATCTAAACATGACAGTGACCTAGAATCTACACTTCAAACTGTACCATTAAAAAAGAAGTGTGCATATGTTATATGTTTCTCTTACCAAACACCTATTAATAATAAGTAAAATACCACTTGACTTCAGGGTAGGAGAAAGAAAAAGGGGGAAAAAACCCAGATGCCCAAGGCATGATTTATTTTAGGTAATCCTTCACAGTGCATGTATTATGGAAAATCATCATTCCAAATTTGTCTTTTTCTTCTAAAAATGGTTCATTAAGCTCAAGTGGGAGCTTACCCACAAATAAGAAGTGAAAAATGATTAATTAGAATGAATCTCAGTTCTTGCAAAGTTAATATGCAACAGGATTTTACAAGACCCAATTAGAATCACAAGATAGGGAAGCAATGGACTCATGTTAAATCAGACTAGATTTAGTCAGAGAAGAAATTTCATGTAATCATTTATCAAAATTAGTGATTTGACCAAGAAGTTTGTTTGGTACCTGCAAGTTGGTTTTACCCATTTTTGACCCTCCTTTTTACCCATTTTTGACCTTCCTTTGCTTAAAAAAATAAAAGAAAAAACCGGGGAAAAGGTTTGTACTTGGAAAAGTTTTTCCAAAAAGAAGCAGTATTTTGGAAACCTCTGAATGAAAAAGTAATTTAAGGTGAATCATTAGCACGTAATGTAAGCTAACCAGATAACAAAACATCCTTCCATGATCTTGAAAATTCCTCTTCAACTCTAGAACTTAATGCTACCATCACCTCAGTGAATGACTCTAGGTTTCCCCTTTATATATAATCTTCGGTTGAAATCTTCGAGGGGCTTTAGTTTTCTAAGAAGATTTTTGAATATGTAGTTCTTAAGCTTATTTCAATTGGTACTATTTTGTTTTCAAAATTCAAACTTTGACTCACTAAGTCTTCTTAGTCACCTGAGGCTGCAGCTCAAAGCCTTTCAAGTGGACAGAAGACATACTTATGTGACAGTTTGAGTTCCTCTCCCAGTGTCCCCTGGGTGAAAAACATGAATGCAGCAGATTCTCTATGAATAAAACTTTAAGAGAATGTATATATTAAAATGGCCAGTCATAAATGTTTGATGTATTAGTAGTATACTGTTATAACACCAAAAAATAATAATAAAGCAGTCTAATGCCCAGCAGGAGAAGGCTGGTTGATATGCTGAGGAAGAGATGATATGGCCACCAGTCTCATGCTCACTTGGCAAATAGTGACTGAACCACTGCTATGCACCAGACACTGGTAAAAGAATGCTAAACCGAAGACACATGGTCCCTACCCTCAAAATCTTAGTCTGGGGAAGAAGACAGATATTAAAAAAAAATCATTTCATAACTACATACATAATACAAACTACGTCAAGTGCCGTGAGAGAAAACAACGGGGTACCCAATTGAGACTGGGGGAGATTGTGGAAGTGATATTTGAGGGGATCCTGAAGGATGAGTAGGGGCTTGACAGGTGGAGAGCAGGGCCTCAGAGGCCGGGGAGGCAGAGGGCACCTTTCAGGCAGAAGGACCAGCACATGCACAGACTCTAGTGTGAGGCAAAAGGGTAAGAGTGGATACCCGTTAAGTGCCCACTGGTCTAGTCTAGGGTGGGGAAAGTCTTGGACCAGAGTGATGGTAACAAAAGAGATGGAGACAAGTGAGCAGATGAGTGTATCCCACAGAGAGCTGACAGGAGGTTATGAGTGATACAAAGAAGAAACATGGAGCAACACGAAAAAATGGGCAGGATACAATGTGTGATTTAAAAAGCAGGGCCTCCAATAATACATGATTTAGCTATAGTAAAAAATATACATATACGGATTTGAGAATAGTAAAACCGGCAGTAGGCTTATACTGTAATGCGACGTGACTTTTATACTTGTAAAAATACTTATTATAGAAAGTATATTCCTAAATTATGGTATATCCAACTGACAATACAACCATTGAAAGCTCTGACCAAAACTTTAAACTACGCACGCAAAAAAAAGAGATTAAGATATAATAAATTTTATAAAGTGCAAACTATAAAATTGCAGACACATATGACCGAGCTACATTTTTTCAAAACCTAAACATTTAAGAGACTAAATTTGAAAGAGCATAGTATTTTCTGTTTGCCAATAGAAAATAAAACAATGTAATTATTTGACACAAAAAGAGAAATGGAATCAAGAAAATGAAAATCTATAACCATAAAGATAACATTTGCAAAAGATATCAATATACATACATTCTTGGTTAAAATACAAATGTCTTAATATGAATGTTTACCTTTCTTTAATGAATATAACGCTGAGGTGAAGAAGGTCAAATAACCAGGAGGCTGGGGAGAGCCATTGAACTCAAAGTACCCAAGTACTCCAGGCTGCAGGAACAAGAGCAGAATTAGGGGTCTGAGGTATCACGGGTCACTGTGTAATGGGGGCAATTTTAAAACAAGACATGCCATTATCATTTGACAAATGCAATTTGTTGCATTTCATTTTTTTAAAAAAGCCTAACTACATTAAAAAGGTTGCACGTTAGGGTCGACCTTTCCCTCCATTTAGACAACCAACAGGGTAAAGGGTGCAGTTGGCAGCAGCTTTTACAGGGGCCACTGGGAGCGGAAACTTCCTTCCCTCTTCCTAAGCGGGCTTTTCCACCCTCTGTTGACAGTTCTCCTAGATCCCTGGTTCGAAGCCTCACCATCAAGTACAAGTGCTCACTCACTTTTGTTCAGCAACTCCAGGCAAGCTATGTCAATAATTTCTTTGTAACTTTTCTTAGATTTCTCCTTCAATCGCTTCCTTACTCTCTCCTTACTTACACCCCACGCTTACTAGAAATCAGGTTAAATCTGACTGGTTCTGCTTGCATTCAAGGTCATCCTTCAAGGGGTTCTTTCCTTCCCAACACTCAGAACCCAGCATTCCGCAATGGCCACCCTCCTGTCTTGTCAGGTCAGTCTGCAGAGGGCCTACCTCTTACCCTCTTGGTCCTCCACCCCACAGACTTATTTCCACCTTGCTCATTCCATTTCTCTGAGCTTAGCACAAAATGCCTTTCCATTTTGCCAAACCAATGAATTGTCCCCTTCCAGTTACATTCTGCCTTCATGTTCAGAATAATTTCTTCCATCTTTGAAGGCCCTGTGGCAATCATTCTGTCCAGTTTAGTTCTGTATAACCGTATCCATCTTAAAAGCCAATTGATATCCCTGAGTTTAGAGTGCCGGGCTTGAAAACCTAAGCTCAAGTCCAATAGCTGAATGATCTTGGGTGAACCCTTCAAGGAGAGGCCTCAGTTTTCTTATCAGGCAAATGGGGTTACTGAGAAGAATGGGCTTGAATGAGCACTAGGCAAATGTGAAGATTCCTTTCTAGCCTTAAAGCACGTAACACCATGCTCTTAATAAGTAATCAAGGAGCTGATTTGATCACTGGGACAAAATCAAATCCAAAAGGTAAGGTAGAAATTTAATCTGTTGATGAAGTTTAAAATCAATGTTGTATATTAAAAAAGGGAAATTTCTGATCTGTAGTGGAACATACTATCTTTCAAATCTACATCACTAGCTTGTTCTCATAAGATTCAATTTTAAATAACTCACTTGATTTTCATTCTGGTAGACACTGAGTCAGAATGTTAAATCCTAACATCTAAAAAACCCAGCAAATAACAAACATCTCAAAGAACTGAGTAATTCAGAAAGTAAAGTTATCAAAAACAAGATTTTCTTTTGCTAACCCTTCTCCAAAAAGTCTTTAACAAGCCAATCCATAATTGGCTTAAAGACGAATTTCATACTGTTGGGGTTCTTAAGGTTTCAAACCAGGCTGCAATGGCGTAACAAGCCTTCCTACCAAGAACAAGGAAGACAAAATCTTCAGACATTCCAGTCACTTAAAGTTGGACACAAAGTTACAAGAATGGAAACTAATGTAGAGAAAATACTCATTTAAGCTTCTTTATGCTCTGACCACTCTCCCAAACCAAAATCAAATGGAATAAATTCATCTAAGTATTGATAAATGTTTCCTGGCTAAAAATTAAGTGAGGTGAATTTCAACTCTGTTCTCACATTATGTGATCTCTGGTGGTTTCACACAAGTGGCCATATGGCCCATAAACACATACACATCTATGTGCACGTATGCAACTACATGTGTGTTTATGTATACATAAGCACACATGTACACACACTAATGGAAGTACAAAATTTTGAATTCTGCGTCTTGAAGGGAAACCCCAGTTAAATCTTTAAAATGAACAAAGATTGGGCTGTTTGAGGGGTCCTTTGTGGACCTCTCTACAGTGCAAGGGCTGATTTTTGTCGATGGCATCACTGCTGCAATTTTCCAAGGGGCTACGTAGCTTGGATCAATGAGCCTCTATCTTCAAAAGAACTGGTACTGAACTTTTCAAGTGGTTTGACCAAAGAAATTTCACTAACAATACAAAGCAAATAAACTCATAAGCAAAATTATTTTCACTTTTCATTGCTAAAGAAATGAAGCCGTAAGATTCAACAACTATGAGATGATTAAAGGCTGTATACCAGCTATTTTAAAATACAAAAAACAGGCAAAGTATATTTTAAGTGCTACTTTTCAAATATTCACAATACTGTGACATTCTGTATTGAAATTTGAAAACTGGCATGTTTGAGAATGAAACAAAATTAATATTTCAAAATAAAAAGAGGAAATAAAGAGAAATGATAGTTATCTGTTTATTTCCATTACAAATTATCATTTGAAAGTTACTAAACTGGCTCTGGCTATGCTTTAGGTAAAACAAATGTCACAACCATGTCCCCAAAGTTTCGGTGACTCCCCAACAGAAGCTGTATTTGAGAAATGTTTACATATTTTAGAGTTTCCTCCACAGTTCTTTCTGAAATCTGGAAAAAGGGGGCTTTGGGGAACAAACCACATGCATATTCACATATTGCAGACCTTTCTAGGTCTAGGCCATGTTTGCTAGCTGCAAATAAGCCCAAGGGCTGGTTCAAAGCACAACTCTAACCCCGTCTAGTATCTTGTTGACGCTCTTTCAGATGAGCCAGCCAAGCACATGAGCCAGCCTGATGCTGAGTGACAGGTGGGGTGCAAACTCTGCTGGTAAGTAGCTGTCTCTCCTCAGTCTGTCGCTAACCGTGCGTAAAGATCACCCAACCAGGGTTCCAACCGCAGTGTTTCTCTTAGTCTCCCCGCCAGGTCCTTAAACAGCTTGAGCAGCTACCAAGTGAACAGTCACAGGATCTCAACTGCAGACATGAACTTAGGGAAGACACAGCTCAACCCCCTGTACCTTGTTTATTTATCTCCCTATTTGTTGTCTATCTCCATGTTATAACTCCATGAAACAGAGGCTGTCTCTTGTTCATTACATTTCCAGCTCAGAGAGTGCCTGGCACAGAGCAGGCACCAAAAAAACATTTATTAATGAATGAATGGGGATAAAAGAAAAATAAGACTAAGCTCCTTTATCAGGTTTTCAATTTGGCCAAGAACCTAACATAATGAGTGCCAGATTATAACTTGACCCAGCTTGTGTATTTCTAATTCCATTCCATGATGTACAGTACGTTCAGTACCTGCTATAAAGAGGAGGTTGAAAATAGGCTATTTATAGGAGGCCAACAAATCCTTATCAGCATAAAATATTTACTTCCTCAGTGAATACCATTTGCAATGAGGCATAAATTTCAGCAGATGGTGTACACATCCTGTGTGGCTGTGAGAAGAGTTATTTCAGTGTGTTTTCACTCAATGGCAATTGAAATATTTCTGCACTAATGTTATTAATAACTCACACCTAGAAAATTTAAAACTATTCAGTTCACAGTGCTATAAAACTATGAATAGACAGAAACAGTATCTATTTATTTGCTCAGCATTCAGAATAGTCTTTTACTAACAAACAACAGGAACTGCCAGGCATTCTACTAGATTTTTCTCCATAAGGCTCAGGTTTTCTGTCGCCTGGCAATTTACCTAACATCCTACTTCCCCCTCCAAAAGATTCCCAAGCCTTTCCCCATCCCAAATAAATTTAAAACAATTTAGTTTACCAAAACTGCTGAGAATATATGAATGGGTGTATGCTAAATCACTGCTCTTAAGCAGATAAATTACAGAAATTTCTGAAAAGATTTAGAAAATATTTTGGCTGCATATACAAGAGTTCTAAATAATACTGTTGGCATTTGGTGGGTGCAAATCAGATAGTTCTGTCACGTGCTTTAAAAAATAAAAAAGAGGGCCGGCCGAGTGGCGCGATTGTTAGGAACTGGCTTGGGATGCCAGAGGGCCCCGGTTCGGATCCCACATATGAGGGCCAGTGACACTGCCCTCCACAGCTAAGATGCTGAACAACAGCTCAACCTGGAGCTGGGCTGCCGTGAGTCGCCGGCAACGGCGTAGGCTGCAGCCCCTGTGGCAGTGGGTTGCCATGGGCTACGGCATGTAGCCAGCAGCCAGCGTGAGCGGCCAGCAGCCACAGTGAGCGGCCGTCCAGAAGCCGGCGACTGATCTGCCTCTCCTGGGAAGAGCGTAATGATGGTGCCAACTTGGGCCAGTGAAGCAACGTCCTCCACAACTAGACTGAAGAACAAAACGACAGCAACTTGTCTGTTCCCCTTCCCGATTCCCCAATACTGTTCCCCTCCCCCAACTCCCCAATAAAAAATCTGAAAAAAATAAAAAATAAAAAAAAATAAAAAAGAAAGCATTATTGATGTAGAAGCTACCAATACCTAAGCCAAATGAGGTCTATAAACATACCAAAATTAGAAGAGCCACAAAACTAGTGACTGAAAGTGATGTTATATTACTCAATCCTATTCCCTTTCCAATCAATGTAATGTCCACCACAATAAAAATGACACTGAGGTGTGTTTGCCTATGTTGTCCACAAGTAACAAATGACATTTTCCTGCCTGTATCTTAAATAGGCAGGAAGAACCCCAGGAAGAGGGATTCTACAATTGGAGTAAAGGAAGAAAGTAAAATTTGTTTTTACAGCTCTTGATTTCCCTCTGGAGTACGCACTGGCAAGTTCACTTCAGTGTTTAGCTACATTCGTTATTTGTATTCACTTTTGTTTTTTGTTTGTTTGTTTGTTTGTTTGTTTGTTTTAGCTGAGCCATCCTGCTACCTGTTGGCAGCTCAGTGGCAGCTCAGCTCGGGCCGGGCATCGAACTGCTATTGCTCAGAGCTCAAACTCTTGAGCGAGCTCTTAACCAACTGAGCCACTCGGCCGGCCTCTACATTCATTATTTGTAAGGTAGCTATGATTTTAGTGCACTTCTGGGAAGAAAATTCTAGACCCTACCCTGCCTCGATACTGTGATTATCATACAGCAAAAAACAATGCCATGCTAACCTCAGAAGTGCCACAAAAACGTTAAATGATTATTTTGGCCTCGTTTGGTATACCAAAGTTTAACATACTGGATACTGAAATTCATATTTATAAAAAATATATATAAATGAGGAGGTAAGGCTCTTGATCAAAACAAGTAACTTTCTCAGTAAGATTTCTCTAAATCAGGAAGATTCTGAACATACTTAGGATATATGCTTTTTTGGGGGGTGGGTCCAGATGAACGACTGGAATAAAAAGCTGAGTATGGGGACAGCTCTATTGAAGACAATGTAACTCACTCTTGGCTCTAGTTCCCTACCGATAGCGATCCAGAATTTCCGAGACAAGGCATTAATTTTCGCCTTCTCTCTACTGCCATCGTTGTAAGCAGATACACTTGCAATGGATTGTGGCATTCTGTGTGCTACACGGAAAAGAGATGTGTTTGTACTAACATCTGTGAGGCATTATCTTGAGGTCTTATTTGGGGAAATTATAATTTAGATAGAGCAGAGGTTCTCAACTGGGGCGATTCTGCATCCCCCTAAGGGACATTTGGCAATACCTGGGTATTTTTGGTTGTGGCTACTAAGAGGGAGAGGGCGTGCTACCGGTATGTAGTAGGTGGAGGCTAAGATATTGGTAAACATCCTGGAAGGGACAGGACAGCCCCCCAACCCCCAGACAAAAAATTATCTTACTCCAAATGTTAACAATGCTGAGAGTGAGAAATTTTAATTTAGAGGAATGCCCAAAAGTATCCTGAGCTCTAGAGTGGAGCCTCCTTCAACTTTCCTAGTTATTCAACTGTCAAAGCCATGGCAATGGTTTCATTTCTGGATCGGATCTGGAATACTGTCTTTATGTTCTCTTATACAGCGTGTGTATGAAACTGATGTCACTTCTTTCTAGGCCATATTTGGTATGTTTCACGAGAGAAATGGTTTCCCAAGTGTCATCCTAGGCTTGACTCTCAAGTTCTGTCACAATTAATCAAATATTGTCTCTTGCCAACTAGAAGATTTCATCTCAGTGAGAAGAAGCCCAAGGAAAGACAATACTCACATGATAAAAGCTACCTCCAGCTTTGGGGAGGAAGCCCCTTTAGGGCTGACAAAAGCTGTACAGGGTCCTGTCCTGGCAGCATTCTTTTGGTTCCGTTCAAAGGCAGTCCAATCACTGCTGTTTGTCACTCTAATTAAGTGGGCTGGGCTGCCAAAAACAACCTTGAGTGATGTCACTGGCACTGAGTCTAATGTGAACTCAATGCTACACTGGGAGCATAATCTCGAAAAGCACTGCTGAAAGCAGGTTCAAAGAATGCAGAGGCTAAATAAACGTAAGGACTCATCCTTGCTGCATAAATGTGCACTTTTCTCTCTCCTGCAGATACTAACTAAGAGAACACTTCAAACATCTAGAGGCAAGAAATAGAAAAGGGTTAGAAAGATCTCTGATACAGGTGTTCGAAGGGATTGCCTCAAAAACCCTTTCCCAACCCAAAACTGGTGAGCCTCCTTCTGTCTGCCTCTTTGCAACCTCTCTAAACTTCACAAAAGACAAAACAGTCAGGGCAGATTATCTGAGCCAACACTTTTATTTTAGAGATGAGATATCTGAGTAAAACTCAGAAATCAGAGTTGCTAATGTCAGGGCTAAAACCCAGGTCCCTAGAATCCTGGCTAAGTTCTCCTCATCACATGACCTCTGCTAAGAACTGGCTCAGAACTCTCTGGATACAAATCTCCGATAGAGCTGAAGATAATAACAAAGCCACCTCTCAGTGCCCTTATTAGACACAATGATCAGAATTTCTTCCACACTTTTTTTGGAAGCGTAAACACATGCTGTACGGTATCTGGTGATGTGCCTCATCTCCTCTCCCTATTTTCTCTTTACTTTTTAGAAGGGATTGAAAATTTAAAGAAAAAAACAGAGGGTAACAATCAGAGAGCACAGTATTCTACAAAAGTCTCAAAAGAGCATAACTGAAGGAAGATCTCTTGGCCCTTGCAAGCCATTTTTTAATCACTTTAATTACAAAACAAACAAAGGGTTTTTTTAATATAAATAGGGACTTCTGGCGGCATCACGCACACTTAAAGTTCTCTCGACAGGAATAAATATCCAGGGTTTTTCTACTATGTTTTCATTTACTTGGGACTACATAAGACATTTTCATGTCTTACCTCATTTAATCCCTGTTTTACAGATGAGGAGGCTTAAAGCGGTTAAGTAAGCAGCCCAAGGCCACACAGCTAAGTGACAGAGCTGAGTTTGGACTCAGGTCTGTCCGATTCCTGATTCTTCACCATTTTGTTGTACCACCTCCAGTGACTCTGCCTCCATCTACTGCAGATCTATGTGAAAACCCACTATTACACAATTACTGCACCTAAGAGTTAAAAAGAATCTCAAGGATACCCTGTGCCAGGCCTCTGATGCCTGGCAGGTGAGTGACCTGCCTCAAGTAACAGACCTAATTAGTGCTGCCAAAGGAACTAGGCCCAGGTGCCATGCCTCCGCCATGCCTCCCAGTGTAGCTCCTGCCCACAAGCCTGCCCAGGTAGAATGGAAGCCCACGAGGCGCATGGAAACCCATCCTTTATCCATGCAAGAGTAAGGAAGCATTGACTCTAATGCCCATCTGAGAACAACAAGCAGAAGAATTTAAATATTAACACTGCTGCTTAGGGAATGTGCTCCTAGTTAACACATAAATGGTATCTCTAACATGATTCAAAAGCTATAAAAGATGTTCTAGTGAAAGAAATTCATGTCTAATCTACACAGTGGAAAAATTCATGTCTAAACTACACAGTGGAAAAATTCAACCCAGTCACAATTACTAAATTCTCAATTAGTAAGATCTGGATTCATATTGTTTTTATCTCTATCAGGTACTCATACATAAGTATCATTTTTGCTTGTCGTTAGTTCCCTGGTGGTCTAGTGGCTAGGATACAGCACTTTCACTTGTACCTATATATGATTTTATACTTGCTCCAATAAATTTTTTTGTAGAACTATTTTTATAATTTCTTGAGATTATTTTAAGCTTTATACTGGCCTCTCAATAATAAACTGTCCTGAACATACATTGCAGATCCTATAAAAATAATTTATCAGGGTTGAAGCTCACAACAGGAAAGCAGTAGAGAAGCCATGTTGGGAAACTTACTGTTAAGACCTTAAAATAGTTATATACTTAATAAACTAAAAAGGAACATAGTTCCCATTTTATTTTCTTTGTAAAGGCTGAACTATAACTGACAAGAAAAACCAGAGATTTCATCAATAAGATACCATAAAGCATCAAAATTTTTAGAAATTTGCAGCTGTATATAAATTGTAAGTTAACTCTTACATATTCTAAGTTAATTGTGAGACAAACTGAAAGTCTCTTGAAAATTCCCAAATAAAAAACAGATAAGGGGCCGGCCAAGTGGCTCAGTTGGTTAAGAGCTCGCTCAAGAGTGTGAGCTGTGAGCAACAGGGTCACCGGTTTGATTCCCGGCCAGAGCTGAGCTGCCACTGAGCTGCCAACAGGTGGCAGGATGGCTCAGCTAAAAACAAAACAAACCAACAAAAAACAGATGAAGTTTGTATTCTATTCTCTTAAAACTAACTTGGGCAAACCATCCCTATAATCAAGTATCTCAAAAAGCATTTAGGGCTGACCGAGTGGCTCAGCTGGTTAAGAGCTCGCTTGGGACCACCAGCTCTAAGCAGCAGCGCTGCAGTTCGGATCCCACATTGAGGGCCAGTGACGCGCGCCCTCTACAGCTAAGATGATGAACAACAGCTCGACCTGGAGCTGGGCTGCTGTGAGTCGCCGGTGACAGTACAGGCTGCAGCAGGGCTGCGGTGGACTGCTGTGAGCTACATGAGTGGCTGGCAGCCAGCATGAGCAGCTGGTAGCCGGTGCGAGCTACCGGGAGCCGTTGTGAGCGGCCAACCAATGACCGGTGACCGACTGCCTCACCCGGGAAGAGCACAATGATCATACCAACATGGGCCAGTGAGGCAACGTCCTCCACAACTAGACTGAAGAGCAAAACAGCAATTTGTCTACCTGTCTGTTCCTCTTCCCCGATTCCCCAATGCTGTTCCCCTCCCCCCAATTCCCCAAAAAAATCTTTTAAAAAAAAAAGCATTTAATTGGGGCTTATCCATACTGTGATCTCTCTTTTTTTTTCTTTTTTTTTTTGCTGAGCCATCCTGCCACCTGTTGGCAGCTCAGCTCGGGTCGTGAATCAAACCAGGGACCCTGTTGCTCAGAGCTCAAACTCTTGAGCGAGCTCTTAACCAACTGAGCCACTTGGCCGGCCCTCATACTGTGATCTCTTAATTGCTACAAACCAGGAGGTATAAACAACCCTTCTAACATAAACAATCCAATACAACCCAGTGAAGCCTTGGTTAAGGGAGGAGACATGAAAGATAGGTACCTCGTAGTTTGAGAGAAAATCTAGTAATTCTGATTGAGATGGGATGTACAGAAGTGGTTTCATCACCCGGCGGACAAACTTCTCAATGTAAACAGCACTCATGGGGCCTTTGTATTCGATTGGTCCAAAACTAGTGCCAAAAAAATAAAAAATAAAAAATAAAAATAATACACCATGCATTAAACTTGCAATGTATAACCCAAATCATCAACACCACAAAAATGAAACTGTCCTGCTTTAGGATTCTGCCTGGTTCATAGGTAAGTGCCTTCTTTGTCTCAGGTGACCAGAGGGCCAATTAAGAAGACTTTTATGTGAGGAGAGGTACAAGCAGCCGTTACATAGAGTTGCTGAATTTCACCATATTCCCTACCCCGCCACATACCATCCAATTATATTGGAGCAATGTTTGTATTGTGCAAGAGTGAAGACAGACATGTGAGGATTTTTTTTTTCTGATCAAAGAATTAATTCCTAAAGTAATATTTCCTTAGAAAACAAAACAGAAAGGCAACCTTGGAAACTGACCAAATGCGAAAGGAGTCCAGAATCTGAACTACACAATTCAATGCAGGGGGGCAGACTTTCCTTTCTGTGTCACTCCAAAATAAGGCACAAGTTGAGCAGCATCTGGCCCTTGGCCTACTAAAAAGGAGTTATTAAATATTACCCTGGGGCGGCCGGTTAGCTCAGCTGGTTAGAGCGCACTGCTTATAACATCAAGGTTGCCGGGCCACTGAGTTGCGCCCTCCACAACTAGGCTGAAATAACTACTTGACTTGGAGCTGATGGGTCCTGGATAAACACACTGTTCCCCAATAAAATTAAAATGTGTGTGTGTGTGTGTGTGTGTGTGTGTGTGAGAATATACATATATACACACACAAAGGGTCACTAAGCGAACCTTAAGCCTATTTAAAGCCTTATTGTAACAAAATAATTATGTGAAGGTCCCAAGTCAGGGACCTGGATAAATGACTTCCCTAGTTTTCCACTCCAGATGTACTTGGGGATGCACAGGAATTTGATTTAAGATTGTTAAGCAATACTGCCAAAATTCAGTTATCCTCCTAAGCCACTCAGAATCCTCACATGGCTTTCTTCAATCTTGCACAACACAAACATTGCTCAAATATAACTGGGCAGTATGTGGCAGGGGTAGGGAATACGGTGAAATTCAGCAACTCCACATCCATTCTTCTCTCTAAATAGGCATTGACATTAAGCTTACTGTTAATAGCAACAATAGACAGAGCACAGTAAAGAATTAAATGGATAGTACTATGGTCATGATACTATAATACATGGTTACAGAAATTAACACACACACAATGTGGTACAATAAACATAATTCTTTAGTGTGCACTGCAGAATATGAGGCCAAAGGAATATTAGCATGAAAAGAGTAAATAGAGCATTCTACGTGCATAGCTGGAAGATAGAGTTAACAATTCTATAATTCAAGGCTTACTACAACTAATTTGTTAACTAATTCAAGTTTCAAAATTACCACCACCACCAACCCCATCAACCACCAATAATTTTTAATTTAAAGGAAGAAAGAAAAAAAAATCATATGATAATTTTTCAGCAGAAAGGAGCCAACCAATCTGGAAACCTCATCTACTCAAACAGGCTCTGCTGAGTGTTGCTGGCATGAAGTTACAAGGGTCCCAGGGACATGTAATGAGAAGATCTCAGAACGCAGGATGGGGGACATGTTTTCTAACATACCACAGCCATCACCGCAGGACAAGCTGACGTGGGGCTGCTGAGCTTCGTACAGAGACTTTTGAGAAGCGACTCCCTGCTTCAGAGCCTTTTATAAACTGACTGACTCTGTAACTGGTATCAATATAAGCCACACATGGAATCTACTTTCACAAAACAGAAAAGCCTGTTCATTTCTTTAAGCAGCTACGACTAGGTTAAGTCATACAAACACCAGCAACCTCACACAACAGCAGCCGTCTGCCCAGGGATGAGACTCAAGGGCACATTTGCAAGCACATTAACCAAAAGAATCTCGAGGCTACGAACTGCTCAGAAGAGAGTTTACGAGATGGTACATGTTCATTCGTAGAGGGCTGGAGATTCTTAAACAGAATACAACAAGGCTACCTGTCGGGTATTTCTGTCCCTTAGCACTTCTGTTCTTGGTACACTGGGGATGGTACACGTTGAAATGATTCTGACTTAAACAAGTAAAATTCTAACAGGTAAAAATGAGGGGCAAGCATTTCAAAGTGAGTACCAGCCTCAAATTCATCTGTAAAATGAGAGCGGAGGACTAGATCTTTCTAAAGTTCCTTTCATGTCCTTTCACTCTTTCTATAAAACTAAGAAAATGAACAGTGTAAGACAATATTTCACACCCACATATCCCAAATGACATTTTGTACTCAACTCAAGGGAACTGTTCTGATTTTAATGTCACATCAAGTTAAGCCCACCTCTGGGCAGCTGACTTGGTTACATAAAGTTGCAAGTCCTATACACCCCACTAGGCATCTACTCCCTATTTCCTATTTCCACATATTTCCTATTTCCACGAAACGAAATGCAGGGACCTTCGTGGGCAAGTTCATCATCCCATCACATAGCATCGAGTTTTAGAACCTTCAAGTATAATACTTTACACTTACCTTAAAAAAAAAAAGAGGCAACCATGAGAAAGTGACTCTGAGAAAGCATTCACATATCTAGAAGAAAATCTGAGGGAGATGGCATGGAAAAGTGTTTCTGCCCAAATACTATTTAATAAATCCTGAGAAGCAACACTGCCACACATTTTGTTAGAGACATGAAGTGTGATGGACCGTAACAGACAACACACAAGTGACAGTTTGTGGATGTTTGTTATAAATCCCCAATGACTAAGGCCCAGGAAGCTTAGAGAGAGGAAAAAAGTAAAATCCAAAAAGCAAAGCTCTTACTAACCACATCATCTTTACCCATTTTACCCTCATTAACAAATTTCAGGCTGATTACATTGAATCAAGTCCAGAATCCCATCTCCTGTCTCAAAAATCCTTCATGTCAGATTTTAGACATTACTTAACACCCATAGCAGGGTCTGGGCAGTACTCCAAAATGAAACACCAATATTTCTGAATAAAGTGACACATAAGTGGGATAAAGACTACAGGAAACCTCTTGTTACTTCAGGCCAGGTGATTGTATTTGGGGACAAAATATGTGAAAGTCTTTCAGATTTTCAGAGGTCTTTGGATTTCAGAATTATGAATACAGGATTATGGACTTGTAGTAACTTTCTTCCCAATTGAAAAGATGGGAAGATACCCTCTTGATTATGCTATCCTGCCAGATAACAGAATAGGGACTTCTGTGTATTTTTATACCATAAAATACTTTCATAATATCTAAGGTGTACAGCCACACAATGGAGTAACTGATACTATTAAAAACAATGCTGTAAGGGGTGGCCAGTTAGCTCAGGTGGTTAGAGCGTGGGTGCCTAACACCAGGGTTGCCAGTTCTATCCGCACATGGGCCACTGAGATGCGCCCTCCACAAACAGATTGAAACAATGTGACTTGGAGCTCATCGGTCCTGGAAAAAAACACTGTTCCCCAATAAAAAACAAACAAAAACAAAAAAACAAACAAAACAAAAAACAATGCTGTAGAATATGTAATGACATGAAAAGATGTTCACTAAAGTAAGAAAAAGCAGTTTAGGAAAGAGTATTACTACATGGTATGTTTTTATTTTTAATTAAGGGTATAGATATGTGTACTCACAGGAGCATATAAATCAAAGCACACAGGGATTATGTACGGCTGATAAAATGATCCAGATCCTTTTATTTATTTTTGCTTACTTGTGTTTTCTCAATTTTCTACAGTGAATATCCAATACTTTTAAAGAGGAAAAAAAATCACTTTGAAACTGATCAACTTAGTTGGAATTAGAAACAGTATTTGAAAGTTCTTACCTTCGATGATACAGATATATCACAGGAAAATAAAAGAAATGCTTCTGCTTTCTGCATTTCCCCTGATTCCACCAACAGTTAACTGCCACAAACAACACCTGCAGAGTCAAACAAGGTTTCCAATGACTATGAATAACAACTGAAAAACTACCAAGATTTAAAAGATAAAATTATAAATATGGAACTATTCCTCTCTGAAACAGAAAGTATATAAAAAAAATTGTTTCTAGAAGTCAAAGAAGGTCATCACTGACTAATGCAATGAAAAAGAAACTCTATCTACAGTGTCTAGGTAGGACCCTGAATATTTTGGAGTCTAGCCCAAGAGGAAAATAATTGGCTTTGAATTCTAAAGTGAATGAGCACCAAAGAGCTTTTTCTAAGCATGGTTACACTAAAACTTCGTAGAATGATATGTCTTTTGCTAGTCAAACTCAGCATCTGAGAATGAGAAAAATGGTACCTACAAATAAATATCATAAATTTCAAAGGACCGTTTTTAATGACTAGATTAAAAACAAAAAGATAATAGATGATTAAAACTATTCTCTACAATGTAGACTTGAATAGCAAAAACATGGATTAAGTACATATGGACGTACACAATCCATACAAAAATATGAATTAAGTACATTTATTGATGGACACCAAAGTATTTATGGAGAAGTGTCCCCATGTCTGCCATTTACTTTGAAATGTACCAAAAATAAGATGGATTAATAGACTGGAACAGTTTCTCAACTTTGACAGTTTGGGATTTTTTTTTTCTGTTTTTGTTGTGGGGGCTGTCCTACACACTGGATGTAGGATGTTTAGCAGTATCCTTGGCCTCTACCCACTAGATGCCACTAGCGTCCCCCTCTCAAGTTCTTACAACCCCCCAAAAAAGTCTCCAGACGTTGTCAAAAGTCCCCTTGGGGACGAAACTCTAGTTGAGAGCCACTGATTAAAGGGATGGTAGGATAAATACATAATAAAACAAGCATAATAAAATGTTAACGGTAGGCTTTAAGTGGTTGGATATATGCAAAATTCCTTCACCTTTGCTATATGTTTTAAAAAATTTATAATAAAATATTGAAAAAATATGAAGACTACAAATGAAAGTCACTTTCAGATGCCTTATATTTACTAGATAGCATAATTGCTCAAACTTAGTGGAAACTCTTTACAGCTCCTTTTAGAGTCTATGAGAAAGAAAAGCAACAAAATCTTTACCTAAGGTTGACACCTCATTTTTCTACTCAAAAATAGGACACAATCTACGATGTTTGATCATTTTACTAAGTAATGTGGTTCAAAAGGTTTTGGCCAGTTTCCAAAAATAAACCCACTCCTCCTCCCTACTGAGAACACAGAACAATAAGCTCTCATTTGGAAGGAGCAGGGGAACATTTTTTTGAAAAAAGCAGTGCTGGTCAGTTGTTTATGGCACTGTGACCACCGCCACCTGTCAGGTCATCTTTAACAAACTGCTGTGTCCTGCAAGCCTGAAGTTCTGCTTCAGAAGGACAGGGAAAGCAGCCTCAGCTAGCAGAGCTGTCACAGGGACAGCACAGGGCCAGGCACACCTGAGTACTATTCCTATGTAATCGTTCGGAAGGACATACTGCTTAAGTGGACAGTAAGATCACAAGTAATTGACCCCTACAACATAATAGATTTGTTGTCCCCTTGGTCCCCACATGTTCTCCAAATTCAGAATACTGACAAAGTGGTGATTTTCTTTATGCTAACATACTACTTGCCTTCCAGTGCTCTGTTCGAGTCCCTGGTTACTATTTGCTATTTAAATCAGGGGCGGGTGGTGGGAGAATAAAGAAAACAGGGGAATAGATCAAATCCGTGGGCCCACAGTTAGAACACAAAATCACACCCCCTTCCTCCAAGAATCAGTGTTATAGGGAATGAAGAGTTATATTTAAGTAGTACTTGGTACCACATTCAGGAATATATAATGGTTAAACATGCTTTACTAGGCTGAGTAGAAAGCCTAGTAACCATTTATAACATTGTTGCTAAGAAAAATCAACTGAAAGTTTCAAATGAACTTCTGGAACTCAGCTGCCTGCGCAAGTAACCTGAGATCAGTGGTTCCCAGCAGCACCCTCTTAGACACCTGTGGGATGCTTTCTTGCAGGTTGCAATGACTGGTAGGGAGGCTACAGGGCATGTGGTGGGCAGGGATTCTGGTAAATACCCTGCAACGCTCAAAAGTGCTGTGCACGGGGAAGAGTCATCCCGTCATTCCATCATCTCAGAGCAGTTTTAAATGCCCTATCCAATGCAGATGTTGGGGAAAACCTGCTATTACTTAAGCCCAGAACCTAACTCCATTTTATGTGTGAATCCAAAGCATGGTTTTTGACGGTCACTGAATTTTTCAGGAAGACAACTTCTGTATCAAATGAAGGCAGAAAGTACTTTGTTTGGTTCAGAGCTTTACCAAGAGCTGTTTTCACTGTTTAGAAATATCAAATCACTGAGAGTGACATGTGAGTCCAACACATCATACCTTTACCGGTCTGCATTTGTAACTGTCCCATTCACAGGAGCTCTACAGAAAGGCACACAGGACTATTTTGCCCAAGCATTCACAAGCTGAAACACATGACTTAATTATATATTACTTTTCTCTTTTCCCCCACATTTACATTACATCTAGTACATTAGATTAACTACTTTGAAATTATATGTGTAGGGAAGTTTTCTCATCTATGAATTCCTTTTCAGGGCAGAAAGAGGAATAAATATAAAATACTTGTTATTATAAAGCCATTGGGATCCACTGGGTTGAAAAACCACTGCCATATGGATGGCTCATTTGCCTATATATCCTTCTTACCTACCACAAAGGTTGCATTCACTAAGTATTTGTTCAATATAGTTCTGGTCCAAGTACAAGTATTTGAAAGGTCAGCCTGGGGCCGGCCGAGTGGCGCATTGGTTAAGAGATGGCTTGGGACGCCAGACGGCCCCCGGTTCGGATACCACATATGAGGGCCAGTGACACTGCCCTCTACAGCTAAGATGCTGAACAACAGCTCAACCTGGAGCTGGGCTGCCGTGAGTCGACGGCGACGG
>NW_017731499.1:2063608-2070417 GCF_001890085.2 Hipposideros armiger
GCCAATAGGTAGCAGGATGGCTCAGCTAAAAAAAAAAAAAAAGTTGGAGCAAATCTATTAATTCACTCTAACATTTTAACCCTCTAATCAGGGAGCTTTGTCTATGTAAAATATCTTCACAACCTGAAAAGCTGTCACTGAAAGATTCAAAAAACATTCACTGAGAAAACCTTACTGTGTTTCAGGCACTGTACTTGGTACCAAGGTGATAGCAGTGAACATATGTTCTTAAGGGGCTCACTTTCTCAGGGAGGAAGACAGGCAAACAACCAAATAAACATGTAAACAACAAACAATAACAACACACAAAAGGATCACTGCTGTGTGGGAAATTTAACAAGGTGATGTGACAGGGGACCTGGAAGCTCCTCTGATGAGGTGGTGATCAGGGTGGTATCTTTTAAGCTGAGACCAGGCAAAGGGGTGAGGAGGGCCCTGCTGTGAAAGAGTGACACATTTTCGAGAACTCCAAAATTCTGCTTTTTGGAGGTATTATTTTTCTACTATTCCAATTCCAACTGCATGTTAAGTGTCAAATAATGCAATCTAAGGGGAAATATAGGTGTGTGTGACAGGCAAAGGATAATCATCAACTAAGTATTGTTGCGTGGCATGCTCCGAGCAGTCCTGAAAGTAAACACGCCAGATGAAATACGTGGCCCATCAAAAAGCAAACATTAACCAGGGAAGGTAGACATATGCCTCTGCGCCATCAGAAGCATTCACATGTTTCCATTTAACTCTTAAACGTTTTTAAGAAACTATACCTAGATAAAAGATTTCCTGCATCTTTCAAGTCTAAGTCTCAGGTACAAAAAAGTCAAGAGTTGGTTGCAAGTAAGAAAGACCTGTTCCAATTCCCAATATTTGTACAAGAGTTAGACCGTACACCTCCTCCCGAAGAGGATCTGAAGCAGCTTTGAAATTACAAAATGCAATGAAGCAAACGGAGTGTATGCACACACGCATATAGAACAGATACACACACTATTTTTTCCTCCAAATCAGGGTAAAAGGAAAGTAAGAGGGTGAAGTCATGGAGATTCAGTGCACAGAAAGGCCGGTAGGACAGAGACTACAAGCCCAGAAATGCACAATTATTACTTGTTTCAACCCCAAATCAACCTTTTTTACGCTATCTGGTTTGAACTCAGCCAAGCAACAGACACTGAAGAGGGTTGTCACTTACTTCAGGCCTGGAGCTATCAACAAAAATTAAATTAAAAAGAAAATCCTACTCTCCCTTAAGCCTTTGTGCTCAATGATGCAAAGATCTTACAAGAAAACTAGGAAAAGGGGGCTAGAAGTGTTTGAGTCAGTTGTACAGCAATAAAATAGTATCATGACACCATTCAATCAAATAGGTCTCTAAAAAAATCAATCCGAGTCTATTAAAAGACTGTCCAATGTGCCAGTGGCACAGAAAGGAGCTGGATAGGCCGCTGGCTCACTCTCCTAGCTTGAAGCAGGGAGGGATCCGCTCTGACTGCTCTAGCAACTGGATTTACACTCCTTCTTCCTGAGATCGCAAAGGACTTTCTATTAAGTCATGTTCACTCAGAACAAACACTAAGGGTTATTTCTATAGACAGACAAGCTAATGTCAGTAGGCACCTCTCTTCCTAATTTGAACCCAAATGCCACCTTGAAATTATTCTATCTTATAAAATAGTTTGTGTACTTTCCCTGATAAAGGAACATGATAAAAAGCAAGATTAAGGGCCTACCCTGACAATAAAGAATTCAAATTTGAGCTCAGCCACCTAAAGGTGGGTGTGATTTGGGGCGTTTTGAAACATGACCAAAGCTTAACTCCGCTATCTGTAAATTGGAAGAGAAAGAATATATCCAGACCGTATTGGGGACTGAGATTTAAATGATCCACGACTAGGCTGTCAGGTTCTATGTTAAATGAATGAATGCTATCGTGTAAGCTGTAGTTCTCAAGCAGGCAATTTTGTTTCCCAGGGGACATTTGGCAATACCTGGAGACAGTTCTGGTTGTCACATTTGGGGGCGTGGGGTGGGGGGGGTGCTACTGGCGTCTGGTAGATACAAGTCAGGGATGTTGCTAAATAGTCTACAATGGACAGGACAGCCCGACAACAAAACATTATCTGACCCAAAGTATCAACAGCGCCAAGACTGAGAAACCCTGCTGGCAGGGTAACACCTGGCACATGCAAATGCTCAACGACAGTTATAATCTGTTCTCTTCCCACTCAAATCCCCAATCCTTTGACACCTCTTTGACCATAAGGGCTACATACTGCCCTTACCGTACTCAATAACAATGTTGCAAGTTGAAATCTTTCTCTTGACTAATAGTAACACGCCAGTCAGCGTCAACATGGACTTATATACACTGGGAGTCCCGGGAGGTATACTGTGGATTTGGGGGGGCCAAAAGTACGCCTGAGATTTAAAGTAAATTTTATACTTGTGTACTTTCTCAAAGAGAGGCACATGAATTCACCTTGTCCTGCTCATTAGTCACCAGCCTACTCAGGCTTTCCCAGCCCAGGAAAAATGTCAGCGTTGTCCGGCCCCAGGGCCTCCGCACTTACGATTTCCTCTACCTCGGACACTCTTTCCCTAATCTTCCCAATTCTGGCCCTTTCCCCTTCTTGTGTAAGCTTCCTATGGGGTTTCCTTCAGAAAGCCTTTCTGCCCCGCCCTCATTGCTTCCATTCCCTGTACAGCACAGAACAGAAGTCCCTTAAAATTATATGAAGTTGACTTGTTTACTGCCTGTCCTACCCACCGGAGTGGAGAGCAGGAAGTTTTCTCTTCCCCGCTCACCTGGACGAGTGGCCCCCCACACACAGTAGCTGCGGATGAAAAATCGTGAAATCCACGAGCGCGTGGATTCTCAAGGGGGTCTGGGGCTCGAATGAGTCGTGAATCACTACACTCGAGGCATAAGGGAAACAAAATGGGTGATGAAGGAAGATCCTACAACCTGGGAAGAAGTGACAGGTGCACCGCCAAGAAACGCCCGCTGAGCAGCTCAGACCCTGGCCCGTCTCCCTCGGTGCTAGATGGGATGAAGGGAGGCCCAGCGGCACCCGAAAACCTCACCATATGCCGGCCGGCCGGCCGGCCAGGGAGAGGGAACGGGGGCCCGCACAGCCGCAGGCTGGGGGAGGAAGGGTCAAGTCCCTCGCTCCGGGCAAAGTCAAGTCCGACTTCCCCCGGCGGAGGCCGCCACAACNAGAAGCCGGCAACTGATCTGCCTCGCCCAGGAAGAGCACAATGATGGTGCCAACTTGGGCCAGTGAAGCAACGTCCTCCACAACTAGACTGAAGACCAAAAAAGGACAGCAACTTGTCTGTTCCCCTTCTCCCAATTCCCCAGCGCTGTTCCCATCCCCTAATTCCCCAATAAAAATCGTAAAAAAGAAAAAAAGGTCAGCCTGCTACATTATACTAGTTATGCATTAATTCCTCCTAAATAAAATACCTTACTAGCAAATATCAAAGGGATATTCCACCGGGACTTTCAGTCCCCACCCACTTCAGCAGTGGTGAGCGCCGGCCCATGTCACGAGAGGCAGAACCTGCTCCCGCTCCTGCCACTTACCGGCTACGAGCATCACAATCTGAAATCCTTTCTTTCTCTAGAGAAGGCTTTCCAACTGACCGAGGGCTGCTGGCCTGTAGCTTGACAAACTCAGCCAGCTGGGTCAAGTGTCTTTCTGGGGACAACCAGCCCTGCAACAGGCCCCACTGGACTCTTAGGCCGAACGTCAGCATTACCTGGTCTGAGAGCTGACTTGCTGCCTGCTCGATTTCTGCCCGAGCAGCGAGGGACTGTCCACACCACGGGGCGTAGAAGAAGAGCAGCACCACCTCCGAATCCCGGCGAATGTAGTCCGCATAGTCCAGCTGACCCTGGAAGAGGTCCAGGACCGGAGACCTCGAGGAGAAAAAGCTGACAGGTGGCTTTGCTGGTACTGTCACATCTTTTGCTCGACTAAAAAAGAGCAAACACAAACAAGATCACTGAGTTTATCTTCTAACGACATCTTTGTGTGGAAGGAAAAGGAAGCTTTTAAGTCTTCTTTTGAATGAGAAAATGGAGTCCCCAAAACACTGTACTGAAGTAAAAAAGTAATACTCTGTGCTAAGGCCACACGTGGCTGAGAGGATGAGTATGCCGGGAACTCTTCTCAAACACTGTCTCCCCAGGCGCAGAGGGAGGCAGTGGAGAGCAGGGGACAAGCGTGTCTGAATAATCCCTGTTCTTGCCTCCACACCCAAGAGACTCCTCCTCACCTGTCTGTAGCCTTGTTCTCCACAGCAGCCACTGACCTCCAGGGCTTCAGGGCCACCAGTACTCAGAATCAAGGGGAGAGCGCACACGTGGCCACCGCTAACAAAATTTCTATGGGAAATGCTTACAATCAACTCAACTCTGAGAAAACTTTCAGTATATGAGCTGGAGTTGGCCTGTACTTATCCAGGACACTCAAGCA
This sequence comes from Hipposideros armiger, assembly GCF_001890085.2. Classification (NCBI taxonomy): domain Eukaryota; kingdom Metazoa; phylum Chordata; class Mammalia; order Chiroptera; family Hipposideridae; genus Hipposideros; species Hipposideros armiger. Next base: position 2,068,087 of record NW_017731499.1, read on the forward strand.
AAAGTAATAAATAGTAATATAGACTTCTCCAGATATATACCATAATCCAAAAGCTAATAAAGATGAGTAACAAAACACCAGCCCATTTAATCAGGAAACAGGCTTCCTGAGTACTTGAGGTTCCCAGAAGGGAGAAGTCAGGAGAAAGACGATTGAACAAGTGGTCAGAAGCCACAGAGCTGCAACAACTTTCCCCATCAAGACAGAAAGGTCTTGGCTGGGGCTGCATCCCACCAACTTAAAGGGGCCTAAAAACACCCTCAGTTGTCCATGTATCTGCACTAACATGACATAAAACCATTATGGCAGTTTAGCCAAGAAACCAATAGAGGCAATAAAAATGGAACCGTAAAAAATTTTTGATTAACCTAAAAGAAGGCAGAAAAGGACCAAGGAAGGGACAAAGCCCAAGAGGTACAAATGGAAAACAAATAGCCAGAAGGTAGATTTAAACCCAGCCACATCAATAATTACATTAAAAAGGACCAAACCACCCAATTAAGAGGAAGAGATTGCCAGACTGGATAATGAAGCAAGACCCAACCACATGCTTGCTATCTAAAAGACACACATTTTAAACATCAAGACATACACAGGATGGAAGCATGAGGATAAACTATCTAAACAGTAAGTACAAGATAGCTAGAGTAACTCATTAGCTGAAAGGGTATAAATAAACTGTGGTATATTCTTACAATTAAATGTTACTCAGCAACAAAAAAGAACTGATACATACTATAACTGGATGAGTGTCAAAATAATTATATTGAATGAAAGAAGTCAGACACTAAAGAATACATATGTAATATGAAAGCATTTATATGAAATTCCAAAGCAGGCAAAACAAATGTATAATGAAATAAATCACATCCATGGTTGTCTGGAGTGGGGAATGCGGTAGAGACTAATTGCAGCAAGTTAGAGGAAATTTTCTGGGAGGACAAATGCTCTATATCTTGATTGAGAGGATGGAGGTGGTTACATCTGTCAAAAGTCATTGACTTGTACACATAAAATGTGTGAATTTTACTGAATGTGAATTATACCACAATGAAGTTATTAAGAAATAAGCTTGGGTAGTGTGTCACCTCTTCAGTGAGGCTTGCCCTGATGACTCTACCTGAAGCAGGTAAGCCCTCATTTTTTCTCTCAGTTGGTTTTTCCCTGTTGGTTGCTTTCACAGCCCTCACCACAATCTGTTACTTATTTTACCTGTTTATTATCTATCTACTCTACCAGGTTATTAACTCCATGAGGGCAAGGACCTTATCTTTTGCGCTGTTAAGAGCCTCATTGTTTGGCAGCTCCTGGTATTCTGAAGTTCAGTAACTTATGAAATGAACAAATCGACCCTACTTACCTCACCTGAACATATGTGAAAGGAAATAAATGTAAATCCATACCAACACATATTATTAAGAACAGTCTGGAAGAATCTAAATGTCAGAAGGCCCATTTGCTTTACTTGGCACGATTATAAGGGCTACCCAATTGGGTTCTAACTTTACACGTGCTCAAATGAACTCAATAATCTGGTTCCTCAGACAATAGCGAAGTACAGGTGGCCCTCCGTATCTCCGGGTTCCACATCCACGGATTCAACCAACTGTGGATTAAAATATTCTAAAAGAAAGCTACGTTGTCCCTGACGTGTACTACGTAGTTAGGCTGTAGTTAGGCCAATAATGGTTGCATCTGTACTGAACATGTAGAGACTCTTTTTTCCTGTCTTTATTCCCTAAACAACACAGTCTAACAACTATTTACATAGCACGTTGTATTAGGTATTGTTAAGAAATCTAGTGATGATTCAAGTATACTGGAGGATGTGCATAAGTTATAAGCAAATACCATGCCATTTTAAATAAAGGACTTGAGCATCTGATAATTCTGGTATCCAAGGGAGTCCTGGAACCAATCCTCTGCAGGTACCAAAAGACAACTACAGCAGGAAAGAGCAACATGAAGGGAGGTGCTGCCAGCTCTGAGATATGCAGCCAGATAGACAGCCAGATGTTTAGAGCTACAAAAGAAAAAAGGAAACATATAAACACCCAACACCTAGACCTAAGCTACTCTAAGAGCCTTGGGACACTTAGTATGAGGGAAAGAGTCCTACGCCCTCCTCCGCATCTAGGTGTTAGCTCCCTGAATTAAGAAGACAATTTTAAAATATATTAGTTCCCTATTTTAACCAAAAATTATTAACATCATAAAGTAGTGGTGTTAAAAGTTGGAGCAGGGGCCGGCCGAGTGGCTCAGTTGGTTAAGAGCTCGCTCAAGAGTTTGAGCTCTGAGCAACAGCGGTTCGAGTCCAGCCCGAGCTGAGCA
>NW_017731499.1:2074902-2076391 GCF_001890085.2 Hipposideros armiger
GGGTCCCCGCCTGGCCCACTGTGTTTTAAGAGCCATGTTGATGACAGGATACGTGCCCGCTAGTCTGACTGCGGGCTGCGGAGGACGTAGGTGCCTTTATTATTCCCCGCTTCATGGAAGGAAACACGTGCAGTGACGAAAAGTGTCCAAGGAACCAGGAGTGAGGTGGGAACGATCACTCGACCTCGGTTTGCACGTCTGTAAAATGGGGTTAATAGTACCCCTCACTCAGGGCGGTTCTGATGATTAGACGCAGTAGTTAATGGAAGGTGCCAGGCCCATAGTGAGTCCCCAGTTGCCTGCCAGTGTCAACAACTTGCATCAATTAAGTGCTGAGGGACTGAAGACCTTCTCCCTACACTGGAGCCTTAAGAGGAGAGTCTGCACCCACTTTACAGGTGGGAAACTGAGGCTTGGAAACGTCAGTTGACCGTGGGAAGCCACAAAGCTAGTAGGTGAGAAATTGAGACTCAGGCAGGCCACCTGGACTAAGAAGCCACCTCAGTGACTCACTTCTGACTCCAAATCCTGACTCTAAACATTAGGTCCTTTCTAAATGAGTTTTGTGATTTAAAAGAACAAGTCAGTGAGGGATAAAATGGGATTTGAGAATGCCAGGAAGGAATTGTTACAGAGAGAGAGAGAGAGAGAGAGAGAGAGAGAGAGAGAGAGAGGGAGGGAGGGAGGAGAGAGACAAGTGTTCCTAGGACTGAGTGAATGCCCATAATTTACACAGCTGCTGGGGTCTCAGATAACACTAGACTTCACATTAATGAAACTCTGAGGGAACTAAGGTGGTATGAGGCACGCAAACACAAACACAAAGCATGGCTGAGAGCCAGAAGCTACGGTGAGGCCCCTCCTCAGCCACAGGTCAACGCTGTGACCCTGGTGCACGGGTTTCCAGGAATAAAATGCAGCTTCCAATGGCGACCTTGCTAGGTGGGCCAGAGCACTGAGTCAACCCACACCTGTCATTTTGCTATTCGTCTTCTGTAGCTTACGTCTTTTTTTTATTCTTCTTCCCTTTTTTCTTTTGTATTGTGGATATTTTCTAGTATGCCATTAATTCCTTTGATGATCTTAAACTTTTTTTATTATATTCTTAGAGGTTGTTCTAGGGATTACAATATACATTTTTTGAGAACTTCAGATTTCAGAACTTCTGCTTCAGATTTATACTAACTTAATTCCAGTAAGATAGAGAAGCTGCTCCAACATAGCTCCATTCCCATCTTTTTTTGTGTTATTACTTTTTTAATCCGTTATATTACAAACCCAATAATAGTGTTATATTGTTTTATATGTAATCTTATTTAAAGAAGGTAAGAAGAGAAAAACTATATTTCTAGTTTTTCTATTTATATTAGCCTCCTTATTTACCATTTCTAGTTCTCTTGATTTCCTTGTGTAGATTTGATTTATATGGTATATTACAAATGAATACAAATATGGTAAAAAGTTACCAGTTCCCATTCACAGTAGGTGG
>NW_017731499.1:2077341-2086806 GCF_001890085.2 Hipposideros armiger
GGAGTCCCTGAGAGTAAGGACCCAACTGCAACCTTCCGCATGCCTCTCTGGGGATGATAGGGGCGGCTCGTTACAGCCAGCAAAATTTGCACATGAATGTTCCTATTTCCAAGAGCCAAAAAGGAGCAACCCAAATGTCCATCAGCAGAGGAATGGATAAACAAAAATGTGGTATATCCGTGAAATGGAGTATTATTCATCAATTAAAAGGAATGAAGTACTCATACCTGCTACAACATGGATGAACCTTGAAAACATGCTCCGTGAAAGAAGTCGGTCACAAAAGGCCACATGGTATATGATTCCACTTACATGAACTGTCCAGAACAGGCAAATCCATAGACAGAAAGCAGATCAGTGGCTGCCAAGGCTGGAGGGGCAGGGGAAGTGGGTAGACTGGGATGTGATTTTTTTTTTTTAAGAGAATGAAAATATTCTAAAACTCACTGTGGTAATTGTAACACAATATTTGGACTACACTAAAAATCACTGAGTTCTGCTTTAAAATGGTGAAGTTTTTGTTACATGAACTGTATCTCAGTTTCTTAAATGTTGAAAAAAAAAATCCATCCTGTGGAGATAGATACACATGATCAAGCAGACACACCATTGATGACTGTTTCCCCTGCTATTACTGTTGGAGTTTTGCTCTTTCTCCTCCTCCAAAGTTACCCATTCACTTCTCGGATAGGGGTGCAAGTTCCCTGTGGAATAATTAACACTGACTTCCTAACGTCAAGGCTGTGGCAGGCAGGGTTCTTAGCTGCGAACCAGAGCAAGACACTGGCTGATTTAGGCAGAAGTGGAATTTACTGAAAGGATGGTTGAGAGCACAGAGAATCAATTGCAAGAAGGTTGAAAGCTGTGGTGCAGAAAATGCAACGGAGTGTGAAAAACAAAATTCTCATCTTGACCGCTCACAGGCTCTCCAACTCTTAAGTTTCGAGCCTAGATTCCAAAGGTTAAGACAACCACCTTTTTAACCTGTAAACTGAAAGAGAGCACCAGACTTTTTAACCATCTCTTCTCCCTGGAAAAAGCAGACAAAAGGAGACTGGGAGAAGAAAAAAATGTAACAACGGCTATCAGACTAGGAAGACCTAGCAGGATAGTAACATTGCCAGTCTATTCTACACAAAGTGTCACCCCCAACAGATTATTTGGCAAATAAAATGCACTCCTAATGCTCCTGCTGAATAATACTGGCCCCACTGCCTTCCCACACGTGGAGGGAAACCAGAGTCCTACTATCTTCAAGGAGTCATGAGGGCTTGCCACTCTGCAGCCCCTGGTTCTGCTAAACGCTCCACTTCTCTCTCATCTCACTGCTTATAGCTATGCCCTCCTCTCTACCCTGGCTGGACTCACACGGAACAAAAACCCTTTTCTGTTTCCCCTAAAGCCCACTCGTTCAAGGTCACCATGACGAAGTGGCTTTGCCTGAGGGTTTGCAGGGTTAGTGCATCGCAGCCTGGCAGAGCCCTGTCTTCAAAGTCTGTCAGCAATTCTCCCTGCCTCCGCCCCCAAGGACTCTGCACTGGCAATATCCTCATGAGTGGCTGCCCCCCCACACACACACACACACATCACGACGATAACTCTTCTCCCTAGCTCACTGGGTCCCAGTCTCTGAAACAGGTAGTCTGAGAGGACAGCTTAGCCCTTTCTTTGTCTCTGCCAGCCCCTGCCCTCAGTGGTCTTTCAACAAACACCTCTATGGAGAGGACTGTGCAAGACACTTGTCTCTGCGGAATCCCACAGCCCACGTCTTAGCTGCCCATGTGGACTCCTTGCTGACAATTCATCTGAATGAAACACAGAAGAGCACCTAGAAGAATTACCATGTCAGTCCACAAGAGACGACTCTTATCAACCTAAATTCAGAAGAGTGGCACAGAGTAAAGGTTGCTTTCTTGTCCCTTTAATTTGCATTCTGTCACTAATTACTTAAAAGTGTTATTTAAAGAAAATCGAACCTTGTGATTTTAGTACCCAGTTTCCACAATTCTTTCGGGGGAAAGGACCACACCAAAAAGTGAAAGAAATCTACATATAAAATCTTTATTACAGGCAATATTGGTCCATACACTACACGATACCAACAATACAAGTTTAATCTTTCAAAATCATCATTTAAACAGCAAAAGACCAAGAAATAAAATTTGAGTCAGCTGATTATTTTTCAAAATATTGTCAATGCACATTATCCTCGGTTCCCTTATTACAGTGAAACATACAAATACAGAAAAATACCCCATTTAACGTATATTAGTGTTAAATGGTTATTTGGCTTAAAATCTGAGTTAAGAAAATCCTTTTTAGCAACCTACATACAGATAAGTAGCAAACTTTATTAAACAAATTCATTCTGCTTAAATATGTGTAAAGAATTTCATCCATCATGTGTTCTGATCCTAATACGAGTGTTTAATCCACCATCATGGTTCTTATCTGAAGGACCAAGTCAAGGAGTCGTCCCAGACATAACCTTATCCTCTTCCCCGACACACTTCATCCAAAAGTCTGTTCAACAGATGGCAACCGGGTAGCGGTCCCTCTGCCATTTGATGCCAATGGTGCCATGAGAGCATGGCCAGACCCGTTAAACAGCCCGTTTTCCTACCTACTGTGGGTTGCTGCTTAGGAGGGAGGATAGACGCCAATACAAGCAGAAAACCTGCAGTTCCTCTGCTACGTACCTTAGAACACTTTCAATTTTTCTGGTCAATGCTCTGATTAGGTAACATACATAAAAGCCAGCATATTAGTTTAAATCTTTAAACAAAAAACTATATTTTCCAAAGTCATTATCATTTGGGGCAATTAAGTGATCTTTTCTTGCTTTGTTGAGCTTCATCTTTAGGGCGTCTCTTCTTTCTTCCCATTCATGAAGTTCAGCGTTTCCATGTGCAAATTTACAGCTGCTCCCTTCTGTGCAGGTACCGTTCATATACCTGTCAGGACAAGTTAGCCTGGTTGTTTATAAAAATCACAAGCTGTTTATAAAAATCTTAAAAATGTACACTTCACTAGCTTTATGATTTACATAAAACTCTTAGTTTAAAATCTTCAGGGCCAGCTGAGTGGCTCAGTTGGTTAAGAGCTCACTCAAGATTTTGAGCTCTGAGCAACAGCGGTTCGATTCCCGGCCCAAGCTGAGCTGCCGCTGAGCTGCCAACAGGTGGCAGGATGGCTCAGCTAAAAAAATAAAAAATAAAAAAACAATAAAATCTTCAACCTAGAAAATTGGATATTTGACAGCCTTGACATCCATGATGAATTGGTACTTTAAGCTGTTTATATGTATTTAGTGAAAAATATTTTATTGCTACAATTCAAATATTTTCTCAAACAAAAAGTATTTTAGGTAAATTGATTAAAATTCCCTTTTCCTGATTTTATAATCTAATAAAAAAATGAACTTCTCATTAAAAATAAAAAGAACAAGAAAAATGCTGTTTGATGGGCAAAAAGACTACAGTCCTTCCTGATGTAGTGAAATCAGAAGTGACATTAAGGAAACAGTTTTAGCCTTCCATAGTTTTTTAAATATCACATAGATCTCAATTTGGAAATTAAATATAAACAGTGATTTAACAAAATGAGGAGCAATTCAAAATTATCTAGGTTTCCACTGAAAAGTTTTCTAACTAAACTTAAAGGAGTGATACTAACATTTTCCTTTGACCTGAGTAAAGTTCTAGATTTACACTTGAAATATCCAAAGGCAGTTTCAAAACTGATGAACATCTACAAGAAAGGCTGTGGTGACGTGTAAGATAATCACAGCCAGGAACTCAAAGATGGTCTCGGCAAACTCGAATGAACCTACTTTTGTATTCTGTTACCTTAAGACATTTCAAACCGGTATCGGCAGTCTAGTAAATCTTTTCATGTAAACACAGGAGAAATGTTCAAAGAGCAACTAAAGCTTTGAGCCCAAATCTGAGCTTCCAATATTAGAAGATTTATCACCTAGATAGTCTCTGGGCCGGCTGAGTGGCTCAGTTGGTTAAGACCTCGCTCAAGAGTGTGAGCTCTGAGCAACAGGGTCACAGGTTTCATTCCCGGCCCGAGCTGAGCTGCCAACAGGTGGCAGGATGGCTCAGCTAAAAAAAAATAAAGTAAATAACAAATTACAGATATTCTGTCTACTGACATAATGACCATCAAAGTTACATGAAACCAGCAGCCTTCACGTGGGAAATTGAAGCAACTTACGTACCTATCACAAATACTAAAATACCCTGTTGGGAAGCGGTGCTGCCAGCAGTACTGGTCGTCTTCAGTGTGGAAAACCTTCTCTTTGTGCTTCTCTGAGGAAATGTGGCCTTGCCACTGCTTCTCGCTGTTACAGTTCTTCCCACACATCCAGCAGTGGAAGTCCACCTAAGGGGCACGGCAGACATGCGTCCCATCAGTAGGTGTTGTCTGTGTGTCCCTCAAATACGTTCAGGGGACCACGCAGATGAGAAACCACCCAACCTAAGACCCACTCTGTTCTCAGGGAGCACATCCAGTGGGGGAGCTGGACAAGAGCAGAAAACTCAAAGTCTGAAAGAGAGCCAAGGAGAGGATGCCAACCCCGGGAGGCATGCCAGAACCGAGGAAGCAGAGCACAGGGGCAGTGGATTCGGCCAGGTGTCCAGGAAGTCTCCGCAAGAAGGCGGCAGGAGCTGGTGTGCAAACAAGGATGTCTGCTGGGAGGACCGGGGGCCCGGCTCAGACAAGGATTCTGGGAAGCAGTAACACCATGAGGAGAAAAGCAGAGGACGTGAAAGCCCGGGGCTCACCAACTGGAGAGGGACGAATGAGCGGCACATGAATGAAGCCCCTACTACGGGCCAGGACTTGTGCCAGGCGCCAGGGAAGTGCCCATGAGGGTACGCTGCCCCTGGGGCACAGACCCAGAGAAGGCCCTCTGTTATGGTGGGGTAGAAGAGCTACCACAGACGCAAGCTGTAAGTGTCTGAGTAGTATTTCCCAAACGCCCCGTGTAAGAGTCATCGCAGCACTGGATAAGAATACACTCTGGAGACTTCTGAATACACTCATGAGATTCTGACTCAGTGTGTCTGGGACACAGACGAGACTCTATCTGCTTAAACACCCCAGGTAGCTCTCATGACCCAGCAAGTGTGGGTGATCCTGTTCTGGGAACCCAAGGAGGACCTAAGAAAAGGTGGCAAGGAAATCAGAGCTGAGCCTTGGCAGAGGGGGCGGAGTTCAGAGGGCACATCGCAAGCAGAGACACGGGGCAAGGCCAGGCCACAGACGTGACCTAGATTCAACTGAATCAGTATGGAGAGGTGCCGCAAAACAGAACAAGAAATAAGTAGAAGAACACCTACATACCTACGTCAATTTAAAAACCATGCCAGGCAGAACAACAGATTAGGAATAAATGTCCAAGATATGTAAACATGGCCTGGAAAGATACACACTGGACCCGGTCCCTCTGGGAAGGGGGACAAATGGGGTTCCAGTTTCATCTGTAACTTTCTATTTATTTTTAAAGAAGCAAACAAAACAAACTGTTAACATCAGTTCATTTGGGATGGTGGGCTCAAAATAGTCATTATCCTCCTCACTTTTCTGAAGATTTTAAAAGGGGGAGGGGAGCCCACCTTTCCAGAGCGCTTTCTGTGCGGACAGGCTCACACTTCACTTCTCCATCATAACAACCCCACTCGCAGAGCATTAATAACCTGCTCAGGATCACAGGCTACTAAGAAAGGAACAAGGACTTAAGACTTGAATTTCTCTGGCTCTAAAATCAGAAAAAGGATCCAGGGAAGGATTTTAAAATGAAGAGACTTGGGCTAAAAGTAGGGAGCCCCTGAAGAGAGAAGACGAAGATACCGGAAGACAGCAGGGAATGGCGAGTGATGGAGCCAGGTTCCGGAGAAGGTGGGGAGAACAACGAAAGGCTTCATCTATGGCTCAGCGGCAAAGGAGAGGAAAAACAACCAGCAAACGGTACTTACGCTAACTTCTGCGTAATCTGTCGGCATGTGAATCTGTTTTCCATTTTCCTTGCAGGACTGACTGGCTACATCCTCACTTTTTTCATTTACTTGACTCTTTAGCCAGAGTTCATAAAACTGCTCCATATCTTGTACTAAAGAAAAATGAATCACTTTCAGCAGCAGAGATTTAAGTATACACCATTTAAATCCACGCAAGATCATGCACACTTTTTGTATCAATCAGCCTACGTTTTCAAAACCAAAAGTGAGAGGGCTGAATGGAGACATTATATTAGACACGGAAGACGGTCTGCTGTCCAAGCAGCAGGTGAACTCTCACGGGCAAGAATCAAGTCCAGGACTGTTAGACCACAACAAACATTAGGTTTCAAGTCTAATTATCTCCTCTCTACATTTGTAAGACACTTTGGGGGTGTTTAAAATTCAGAAACCATTGTGAGGATGCTGCTAAAAAAAAAAAAGGCTTCAGCACGGCTTCATGGTGTCCACAGTGAACGCTCGTTATCACTGCCATAAACACACAAGCTACTTACTTGGCTGGGGGGAGCCTGGAGCTGATACGCTCCTCACTGTTTACTGAGAAAGAGGAGAACATACTACTGATGGCACCGAGATTCTGACCCTGATGGGAGTCCGTCAGTCAAGCCACAGTCCCACGGGGACTGACAGGCTGGGGTACAATTTACAACAACACAACCATGACCAGGTCCTGGGCAGTGGCTGCAAGCTGCTTCCTATGGTAAGAACAGGTGTACTCCGCATTATCCCATCAAGTGCTAAGACCAGGTTTCTCAATCTCAGCACTACTGACATTCTGGGCCAGGTAATTCTTTGCTGTTGGGGACTGTCCTGTGCATCATAGGGTGTTTAACATCCCTGGACTCAACCCGCTAGATGTCAGTAGCACATTCTCAAAAGTCGTGACAATAAAATGTCTCTAGACACTGCCAAATGTCCCCAGGGGGACAGGGGTATGTGTGGCCAAATTCATCCCCAGTTGCTGTATGTCCCTACTCCAGGCAAGACAGTGAGGAAGGGTCTTATCCACACAAATCACTGAATTTTGACATGGTTGAAACATGGCAGGTGACATACTCAAATCTGACTGGTTCTTATCATTCAGAGATTGCAGATAACTTTCCATCAGTTAAGATTAAGGAACAATGATCCTTAAAGTAAAATATTTTCTGGTCAAAAGCGAAAGGTCATCTGAGGCTCCTTTCAAAGACTCCCACAATAAACTAGCAGTTTGTGTGACCAAGAAAAACCTTCTCTCCTTGGGCCTTTGAATCTGGGCCTGTTCTACCAGTAGGGCCTCCTTGAAGAAAGCACCAATTCTAATCTGATGAATTCCCAGGGTGACTATTCACAACAGGAGCAGGTGATCTGATGTAGGCGGCCACAGGAGGACTAAGGTTCCCCAGCCCACGACTTCAGACCCACACCTCCGACATCACAGGATGCAGACCTACAGGTGTGAATCCAGGTCTGAGCTAAGCCAACACACACTAGATGCCACAGTCTTTTCCACTGAGCAAAAGGAACAACTGTTTAGGATGCAAACTGCTTCCTGTGTTCACAGTCAGCTGGCATATTTTCAGAGAGGAAAGAAACTTGCAGGCGAGCTAGATTTCATGGATGTCAAGGCCAAAGGTAAAACATTAACTTACTCCCGTTCTCCTTCATGTACGTCCACACTTTTCGTTCCTCAGGACTGTGAGCAAAAGAACAGTTTCCAACATATTGACATTTTTTCCCAGAAGCAATATGATTGCACAGCTGTATAAAAAAATATGAATGTAAGACAGAGCACATTTAGTAAAACTGCCTAATTTTTACATGCAAGCAAAATAAGCATTATTGTCCATGCTAATATAATTTTTAACTAAGATTAATCTGATTCTATTCAAATTGACTATAAGCCCAAAATACAGGAGACGATATCAACAGTAAGCTTTCTATCTCAACATTTTTCAAAAGAAAATTTCCAAAGGAAAGAATGAATTGGAATATGGAATGTTTTCTTCCAATGTCTACAAACTCACTTATTCAGAGTATCTGCTTTTAACAAAGCAAAACATTTTATCTCCGAATGCAAGTCTCTGGCCCCCTCAGTCTGGCAGTGCCTACTCTCTGCTGCCTACCACCCAGGATACCTCCCTGCCAGCACATCGGAAGCGGTAAAGAAGCTACAGACTACTCCAAAGGTACTAAGCAGCGTCGGAAAAAACTCAGACATTTAGCTTCCTTATAACCAATACTGGCAGCGAACCTTGGCCGTCACTCACCAGATGTGTATTTTCTGAAGACAATTATTATACTAGCCAGGCCACCCAGTTACACAGCATTCAAACAATGCCTCTTCTGGTTATCTGCATTTTTATTTCACAAAGTAAATACAGTGATGCTGGTAGGAAAATCAGCGACAGCAATCAGAACACAGACTTCCCTAAGAACCTTGACTATGAAGAACTAAGACAACCTCCATCACCAAGAGAGCTCACTCTTAAATATCAATACACTTGTCACTGTAGCGCACAAATCCCAGGACAATTAATTGGTAGCTTATCTTAGTTTGTGTTTCAACAGGAGCTGGCCCTATATATTCGTTTGCATGATATTACTTGCTTAGCATTGGTTTTTGCTAAAACTCTTAATGGCGAGCTTGAACACTGCACATTTTCCCCCTTGGACCAAGGTCAATGACCTCCCTTAGACTCTTCTGTGTCAAGTCAGAGGTCAGTAAAACATCCTATGATGGGCTTCCCTGTGTTCTTTTCCCAGGCAAACCCCAGGAAGTACTTAGTCAGGCCTTACTAGGGAAACATTTAAGAAGCAGGGAGACAAAAAGATAAAGGAGAAGGCCGGCCACTGTGCCGGGTTTTGATGTAACACCATCTCAGGTAATCTTCCCTATGACGGAATTACTCCCGTTTATAGATGAGCAAACTGAGGCTCCGGAGCTTGATGGGGGCCCTTCTGGCAGACTCTGAAGCCTATCTCTTTCCACCTCACCACACTATCTACACACATACAAACACAGAACATGATTTCTTCCTTTGGAAAAAGGACCCCCTAGCAATACCTAGTATGGCAGAAAAAGAAAAGAAGCCACTGTAACATGGCACAGCACTACACCACATCCAAAATTTCAGAATAAACAGTAGTCCTAGGCAGCAGCCTCCTGAACTAGAATTGTTCTTAGTCATCTTTGTTTTAACAAAGTATTAAGGAACACACCCATCATCTCCGCCATCTTGTAAAACAGAGGCTATCAATGGTTCCACTCAGCCTTCTTGCCGTCCTACATAACCCACTGACTAAATCACCCAAATCGATGAGTCTGAAACCACTGTAGAAACACAAACACACCACGTCCTTCCAAGGCTGACCCTGTAACCTGTATACGTTTTAGAAAATGCAAGGTACACTGGGCGATGGAAATTAACCTGCCTCTTCCTCTTCCTCAGCTCTT
>NW_017731499.1:2088462-2092537 GCF_001890085.2 Hipposideros armiger
ATCCCCCCAATTTCCCAATAAAAATCTTTAAAAAAAAAATTACGTATGTACATCAAACTGTAAAGGCATTTGTTTCTTTGTGGGGAGAGGGCGGATGTTCCTCCACTTCTTATGTTCAACAGACATCACTCTCATCGCACGTCGATCTTTGGTCCACCTAAGAAAAATGGAGTTCAGAGAAAACAAAGACACGCTGGCAAAAGGCATAATATAAAGGGTCAGGTACAAAGCTCGTACACAAAGGACCAGAGATATTTTTCTCTCAATCCTTCTAAAAGAAATACCTTAGGATTCATTCACTTCATTTCCTGTTGATATTTGTACACAAACATCCCCTATGACTCCTCGACAAAAAACTAATAAAATACAGGAAAAATCTATTGAATTTTGTTGAATCCTTAGCTACTAGAGCCTAAAAATCTCTTCCCATTTGCTTTGTAATTAATCCTAAATTGTCTACTTTGCTTGCTTCAAAATCTTAACCTTTTTTCTTATATGTATAGTTTTATACCTATAAAATTATAAATTATTATAAAATAGGCACTGTTGGCACACACACTACTTACGAATGCCTTGCCTTCGCACTACAATATTTCCTGTTTTTGTCTGGTTCGATGACTTGCCCATTTCTCAGACACTGAGCACACACAAATTTTATCTTCATATTCAGAGATCCAGGCATTATTTGATTGCCAAGTACCTTAAACAATGAAAAGACCAGTTTTAATTTTAACACAAAACCAGTTTCTTATAAAATACTGAATCGCCATGCGTTTGTTTTATAGTAGCATACAATTTCTTTTTGTCTGGTTTGATGATCCGACCGGTATATATATGATCTCATAACTAAATCTCCAATTCTCCACCCAAATTTAAGGTAATAAAAGCAGATTACAGATGCCAAACCTCCGTTTATGAACGTGGGCTCTGCAGTTAATGACTGGAATATATTTGGGGGAAGGGGGTGAGGAGGTGGTGGTTAGTGGATAAAGCAATTTTGCCTGGTGAGAAGCAAAACTAGAAACCCAATCCATCTCCCTTATGCCCAGAATTCCCAGGCCCCAACTGTTCTGCTGATTAAGCTGAATGTGAAAAGTGTGTCTTATACCCTTGGCAGGTAGTTATGGGATGACTGTTTTTTTACGACAATCAACTAAAATTCAGAAATTTTTTTTTCACATTAAGAATTCCTCATCTCGATAAACATTAAGAAAGTAACTGGACCGCAAGTGTGACCTGCCTCTGCCAACAATTAACATCCATGAGGCCGTTCCGGAAAGATCCCCACTGCAGAGAGTGCACAAGAGAAAATACCTGAGCTCCAGGTACGTTTGCTTCCAATTGTTGCCAGTATCGTTTAGATTCCTGAGCAATTGCATCATGTGAGATACCTGGGAAATGAATATGCCTTCATTTAGGTTCTCTACATAGTAACAGTCCACCAAGCAGGTCACCGTCAGACTCAGTTCCCCAATTATCCCCATTCAGTGGAGTCTACTGCCAAGGGAGAATGAATATCATATGACTCGTTTTCAAAATGGAGTATTTTCAAATAGAGCTCTTAGTGCTTCCCGAGGAGTCTTTCTTCCTCACAAAAACGTACTCCCTGCATGACCTTGTACCGGCAATTAATGACATGAGACCACACTCAAAATTGGCCACCCTGAAAATGAAAAGTAACTGCACAGTTCAAAGCTCAGGGCAAAATCAACAGGGTTGCCACATCAGGGTGCTGGAGAAGGGTCTCTGAGACGGTTTTGTCAAACCCTGACTGCTCCTAAGACATTTCCCAGGCAGGCACACACTTACCTGTTTCATTTTGCAATATCCAGACTTTCAATTCTACAAGACTGTGAGCATAAAAGCACTCATCTTCCCTTAAACAGCCATATCGAACCTCATGTCGACATAAATCAAGCTGACATTGACCATGAAAAGAACGTATTTTGGAGTATTTCACTGTTGTTTCTCGCAAAATGTGGACAAGGCACCTAAGAAGAAAATGGAGTGCCATTTTAATATTGTTCCGCCATAGCTTAAATACATAGATAGATATAAAGACATACAGATATAGATATAGAGATATAGATATAGATAAACGTGAAGTTCTAAACTCAAAATACATTTTAAATCTTTATCAGAAAAAATAAATCATTATATGCGACTGCTGGGGAAGTGGAGGGTAATTATATGTTAAGCCATAAAACACATCAATCCATGTCATGAGAAGCTAAATATCAATAATGCTTTTTTCTGTATTAAATAATCAATTTAATAATTCATTAAAAAATTCCCAGCCGAATCCACTAACAGACATGTTTAAATAGTCATCATCTTTCAAAACAACAAAGGGAGTGGGGAGCGGTGCCTGGGGAGATACTAATCTGGTTTTATTCGGATCTAAGAAAACAATCTATTTTGTCACTATAAAAATGAGAAACTACCGGGCCGGCCAAGTGGCTCAGTTGGTTAAGAGCGCGAGCTCTGAGCAACAGGGTCGCCGGTTCGATTCCCACATGGGCCAGTGAACTGTGCCCAAGCTGAGCTGCTGCTGAGCGGCCAACAGGTGGCAGGATAGCTCAGCTGGTAAGAGCATGTGCTCTTAACAATAAGGTTGTCTGTTCGAGATGGTGGGCTACACCCACCTGCAACTAAGATTGAACATGACACCTTAATCTGAGTGGCCACTCCCGATGCGGATGGCGACTGGACTTGGTGCTGAGCTGGCTGCACCCTCCACAACTAAGAATGAAGAACAACAACTTTGCTGGTCCCCTTCCCCAATTCCCCTCCAATTAAAAAAAAAATTAGAAACTACCAACATACTTATTGTCTTCAAACTCATGCTTTGTAACCGGGTGAGAACAAGAAGTAGAATTATCTTTATTTCTTTTACTGATCATTCTAGGCTTATGATCAAAACATTTCTGGAATAGACAGAGAAGAAAAATCATCACAAAAATATAATACAAAATATAACTTGTACCCCGAATACGTCTTAGTTTCAATATTATTACATACCTATACATTATATACTTATACCAATCAACATTCATCCTGAAGTCTTAATATTCTTGTGGATAATAACGGGGGCTACCATTGCCGAGTGAATGCTTGCTTTATCATATGGCAGGACCTGCGCTAAGTACTCTATACTTCTGGCCTCGCAAGTCAGAAACTATCACCAATTTTACAGCAGAAAATAAGGTTTGGAGACAGCACCTCACAAAGGAATATAAATTCTCCAAGATGCTCTTGCAGAAGTTTGTATACGGTAAGGTTGACTTTTCCACTGCCACCAAAGAAAGCCTCTCTACTGAACGCCCCTTTTCGCTCCAGCGTCCAGACGTCTATCTCTTCTTGGCAATAAGCAAATGTGCAGTGGCCTGAATATCTACATTCCTCCTCAGCAGCAACATCTAGAAAGACAGGGAATTAAAGGCCATTTATAATATGGGCCACTGTTTTTTCAAAGCCAATGAATATTACACAGGTTTAGGGCATCACTTGGATTTTTATAACAATTCACAGAGAGCTTCAAACAATGATACCTAGATTACTATCCAGGGATGGTACTAACTCTTTAAAAAAACAAAACCCAGTACCACAAGTATAAATTTTTTTTTTCCACACAGAGGGGGAAAAAGTCTTCGTATGCTCACGTACTCAACCTAAGTTTAAAAAATCACTTAGGGACATTCGAAGTTTGTTCAGATAAAGTAGCCTAACAAAATAAAAACACTAAGTTCTCTCCAAAGCAGCTTAAAAGAGCAACATTTTCCAAGCCTTAATTCAGTGTTCTGGTTCTGTTTAGACCAAGTCAGAGAACTTAAAATTTGAGAGTTTCTGTTTAAACCCTGGTCAAAGTCCTGATTCCATAACTAACTAACTATACTCTACACAAGAAGTTAAAAACAAAGGTAAAAATAATACAAAAAATCCTAATGTCTCAATCCAAGAAGTTTGTTATTAACTCTATCTAAACATCTTTAGTAACAGTAATTCTGGAACCATTATAGTAAATGCAGCACATCACTTATCAGTTATGTAATTTACACCAATTAAGAAATCATAG
>NW_017731499.1:2099412-2103349 GCF_001890085.2 Hipposideros armiger
AAACAACGTCCTCCACAACTAGACTGAAGAACAAAAGGACAGCAACTTGTCTGTTCCCCTTCCCCCAATTCCCCAATAAAAATCTTTAAAAAAATAAATGAACCATCAACACAGGTACCTGATAGATACACTGACCCCTGTACCACCTGTCTCTCTCTGGGCTGTTTTTTTTGTTTTGTTTTGTTTTATGCAACCCCTTCCCCCCCACACACAAAGCCATCTGAAAATGGGAATCCCCAAGGACCAGTTACTAAGAAACAAATTACTTTTAAAATCCCTACACATTTGTCCAAAGCTGCTGAAAGCTTCAGGTCACTCTAAAAGCAGTTAATAACATCTTTCTTAAAAGCTAACATTAGAAAATTGACTTTTGTTAATGTACTATGTTATTGGAAACTTTTTTTTCTCACTAGAAACATGGTTTTAAAAACTCACCATAATAGAATAGCAAGCAATACGATTTATAAGTAGTTTTTCAATGATTTCTTTATGGATTAAAATTTCTTCAGACTTTGCATAATCAGCTATATTCAAAGCTTCCGTGTACTGGCTTATTGAGCTGTTCCAATCACATTCCCGGTATACATCATTTCCTTCATTAAAAAGATTTCTCACAAGAGCACGTAAATATACCTAAAAAAAAAAAAAGAGTTACCACTTGAGACCCTTTAAAGAAAAAGTTAGGGTATAAGTAAATTTTAATTTTTGTACCTTAAACTTCAGAGGAATTAATTTGACAGAGCAAACAAGCACTGTTGTAAGAAACTGTGAAACCCAGGCCAAGTCACTGCTATCCCAGCTAGGATTTTATCTTGCTTGCTTTTTCAAGAGAAAAGTCAACTTTTCATTATTAAGAAAAATGCAGCAAAAGCACCTTGTAAATACTTGTCCATGTCTCCAACTCTGTGCCTGGGATAAATTCCTACAAGTGGAAACTCCAGGTCAAACAGAATGAGAATTTTAAGGCTTCTGACTAATATTTCTGAATTACTTTCAAACAGGCAAGAACAACACATACTTCTAGTGGTGTCCTTCACAGCACCCCCACCAACACCGAGTGGCACGTGTACATCTGTGTGTCCGAACATAAAATCTCTACCAGTTTCTAGGTGCAAAACGGTATCCTTTTTTATTTGCATGTCTTTGATTTAAAGTGAAGTTGAGCCTTCTCAAGTTTTTATGGACCATTTGTATTTCTTCTTTTATAAGCTATTTATTTGCTCTGGTCATTGACTGATTTAGGGGGAGGGAGATGTTGAAACGTTTTCTTATCGTGCAAGTATACACATTCTTTTGGTGTGTACAAAGTTTTTAAGATTCCTTCATGATTTCTATCATTGCTTTAATATTTCAGAAGTCCTTTCTTAGCACAAGATCAGATAACTATTCAAGTCTTCTGTCTCGTTTTGTGAATTTGGGTCTAAGCTAAGTAAAGTGGTAACGAAAACTGACAGATCAACCTTTAACAACTGAGGTGACTTGTGACATGTCACTTAACCTCTCCGGGCCTCAACTGCAATTGTAAATGTAAGGATTGTAAGATGAATCATAAAGTGAATGGATTGTTCTAGGTGATTTCAGCCATAATACTTTATGATTCTACATCTATTTGGAGAGAGGGAAGGAAGAGGGAAGGAGAGAGAGACTGAAATAAAGGAGAGGGAGGGAGAGGTAGAGAGAAAGAAGTGACAATGGGAAGCATCAAAACCCTCAGAGCCACAAAGCCACAGGTGAACTAATAATAGTCCATAGAGATGCAGCCAAGACCCGGTGGCCTGGGCTTTCTCTCCAATACGTACATCACTGGCTCTTCTTATTATTCAGTCACCCTTTACTACTGTTAGAGCTTCTCTTCTCTTAAATAAAAATAGCATTTACACTACACTCCTTTTCTCAACATATTCTGTCCCACTTACTTTTGATGAAATGAGAGGTAGGCTAGAAGTAATTTTCAAAGTCCTCAAAAGATAAATTAATTCAAAACTATACTAATAGAGGAAAGAAAATATAGGACTAGTATCCAAGAATGAGAAAAAAATAAAAACAAACAAAAACCCAAAGTTGTTGACCTATATATAAGGGTCAGCACACCTTTTCTGTAAGTGCCCAGATAATAAATAGGCTTTGTGGGCCATATGGCCTCTGTCCCAACTACCATACGTTGTGCAAGCAGCCATAGATAATACATAAACAAACAGGTATGGCTGTGTGCCAATAAAACTTTATTTATAAAAGCAGACACGGGGCCGGATTTGGCCAACAAGGCTGTCTTTTGCCGACCCTTACTACATATTATAATTCACAAGCTACGGAAGAGCGTTCAAGCAGACCTTCCCAGAGTCATTACCGCATATTGTTCCTGTGTTCCTGGATACGACAGCGGTGACCTAAGAAGAAGAAACGAATGAATTTTAATTATCAGGCTCTTATCAGGGTTTGTTCATCCAGAAGACATCTCGAAAATGAGGTGCCATTAGCTTGCCAATGGTTCAAAGCACATTTGGAAGACCTGCTGCTCCTTCATCACCATTATTCGCGTGTAACTATGGCAACCGAAAAATAAAAATAAAAAAATAAAAAAATCTAAAACTATTTCTTGATACTATCTTAAGTACATTTTCTTTCCAAATCTACTTCTAAAAAAAGGCCTAATTCCTCACATGCCAAGAAAGTTTAAAAATAGTACAGAAGCAGTAATGCTATTTGATCCAGTTTACTGTATGTAGTTTAAGGAGAAGGCTGTCTCCTCCCCAGAAAGGACCGCGAGGGCTGCTTCCGCCTGGACACGTGGACCCAAGCCACAGCCGTCTCATCACGGACATGCCTCACGAGGGTCAGTTAGAGCCTGAGCTTCTCAACAGAAATGTCTGATCACAAAAGCCTTGTGTCCACAGCTGTTCATTTTCATTCATCAGAACTGTTCTTATGCAATTAGGTTCAAATTCCTCAGCCTAACATTTTCAGGGATACTCAACAATTTTGGCCCTAAAAACTACTGACAGTCCACTTCAGGACACAAAGATATCAAATGTACAAGAACAAAAAAAACACTGCTGGAACGAAAATATCTCATTTCTAACCCGAATGAACAGGATGCATGATACATGGGTACAGATGTCTTAACCTCTGGAAATGTTCAGCTATGTAAAAAAGAAGGACCAGGGGACAAGCACACAGGCACGAATTAAGCACTTACTGTATAAACTGCAGTCCTTCCTTGATACTCTGCTGCCTTTTTCTTCTCTCCTCGGACACACTGGACATGTTACCCCGCACATCCACTTTCTACGTGAGCAATCTGGAAAGAAAAAAGGCACAAAATCACACCAGGCAACAGGGCTCCCGGACCCCAACTGCAACACCCATAATTTGAGGTCATGCCACACAATTCGCTGTGGACATGTCCATCTCTGCCGACCTGACTCTACGGTCGTCGATGCCAAGCACCCCGAGTTATCTGTGTGGTCCCCATTGTCTAGGTCACAGAGCGTAAGGTTTTCACCCATCCTTCTTTAGGTTAAACAGTCATGCAGATTTTGAAGGCTCCTCCTAAATCATCTCCGTGAAAGAGTCATTGCTCTCCTCCCCTCGTCCCTCTGTCAAGCTACAGCTTCTGTCCCTCCCCTTCCTGGACGCATGTGCGCTGCCACTGGAACAGTCGCGGCCTTGTTTGGCTTCTGGAAGCTCTCCAGGAGTGAGCAGCTTTCACATCCGCTTGCCTCCAAGGGAGTCTGACTTCCTCAGGGGCAGACTCTAAACTTTATACTTGTTTGGTCCTACAGACTTCTGAAATAATCCTTGTAAAGAGTACAGCTAGAATAAATCAAGTTACTTTAATTGGAATTTTCTGGAAGGTAAGGGTCTATCTTCCATGTAACACTGGCAAATGTCAACGTATGTCTCTGCCGTTAGCATCTACACCCCCACCCCCCACCCC
>NW_017731499.1:2107249-2116640 GCF_001890085.2 Hipposideros armiger
CGACTGATCTGCCTCGCCCGGGAAGAGCGCAATGATGGTGCCAACTTGGGCCAGTGAAGCAACGTCCTCCACAACTAGACTGAAGAACAAAAAAGGAGAGCAACTTGTCTGTTCCCCTTCCCCCAATTCCCCAGCACTGTTCCCATCCCCCAATTCTCCAATAAAAATCTTTAAAAGAAAAAAGAGTTTCTGTGGGATAAAGGATCTACGCAGGTGTTTATTTTGCCAGCTACTGCCAAATTACACCAAACTATCCTACCCAGCAACAGTGCTGGAGGGCTACTTCACTGTATCACCAAGGAATTATCAGTGTTGTCATCTCTGTCAACAAGGAGATGAGAAACAGCGGACAAGTGTGGTGGGTTTTGTTTGTTTTTGTCTTTTTATCATTAGTAAGCCTGACTATCTCTTCAAATTAAAGAGTCCATCTGCACTTCTTTTTCTGTGAATTTTGTTTGCTCAAATCCTCTACCCATCTTTCTTCCAGACTGAGCTTTTCTTATTTGTGGAAGTTCTTTAGATGTTGAGGAAAGCCATCCTTTGCGATGTTATTATTATTTTCCCCAATTTGATGCCAATCTTTTGATTTTGATTATGGTACTTTTTTATTTTTAAGGATATGTATTTTTTTAATTGGGGAACAGTGTGTTTTTCCAGGACCCATCATCTCGAAGTCAAATAGTTGTTTCAAGCTAGTTGTGGAGGGCGCAGTTCAGTGGCCCATGTGGGGATCGAGCACTTGGTGTTACAAGCACTGTGCTCTAACCAACCGAGCTAACCAGCCACCCTGATTATGGTACTTTTTAACAGCAGTTTTATTTTTAAGTAGCTGAATTTATCAGTATTTTCTTTCATGGCTTTGGGATTTTGACATACTCAGAAATATCTTCACCACTCAGAGATTATAAAATAATTCTGTACTTTCTTCTAGCACTCATATTGTTTCATCAAAAATATTTTTTCAAATATCAGATCCACCACTTTACCGTAAGGAGTGAGGTAGGGACATACATATATGTTTCCCTCCCAAATAGCCACCCAGTTGCCCAGACATCATTTACAAAGAGGCCCTCTACTGTATGCTGATACACGCAAGGCCACCTTTGTCACACAGGAAATTCTGAGTCTGTGACTTTTACTCAGCATTTCTAACTTGAATGGCCCCAATCCTCTGCCCTCCTCCCAGTCCTAACTCTGCACCCAAGCTTACCTTTTCAGTAATGAAACCACCTTCTGGCCAGTTGCTCAGACACCTGGCATTACCCTCTTTTCTCTCGCAGGCCACTTCCAATCAATCCACTGACAAAGCCTGTCGTGATGCTGTCAAAACAGGTGCAGGGCATCCCAAATCTCACCTCTCACAACCACCTCTGCCACCCAGGCTGGAGTCACACCATCTCAGTGTGGATGTCGCAATATCCTCCCCTCCCAGCCTCCATTCTTAGCTCCTGTTCCCTCCTCTGCCCCTTCCGCATTCATTCCCTACACTAAACACAAAGGAATGCTCTTTTAAAAACACAAAGCCATTATCAAAGTCCCGTCTAAAATCCTTCAATGGCTTCCCTGGCACTTAGAATCAAGCCTGGATTCCTTACGTGAACCTACCAGATCGGAAGGACTACCTTCCCAGCGCTTTGCATGCCACCCGCACCCAGATACCCTCACTCACCTCCTGTCACACTGGCCTTCTGTGGGTTCCTAAAATGAGTCGAGGGCTCTGTGCCTTTGGGCCATTGTGCTTGCTGTTCCCTCTGCCCATAACAACTCCAGAGCTGGCTGCTTTTCATCCCGGAGTCTTGGCTTAAGTGTGTGTCACCTGTACAGGCCTTCCTGTGCCACCCTAAATTGTCACCACGTCCTACTCTCACGTCATTATTCACTTCAAGAGGTACTTTTTCCTAGTTCTGATTGTATTACAGTAGCCAGTCCAGGTCAATACATACTTGAATGAAAGAGGATGAATGCTTCACACAGTCTAAGCCCCCTGCCCCTTAAAACCTGGTAAAACTGTTCACAAAAGGACAAGCATGATAAAGGAGGGCGTCCTAGAGGAAATGACTGGACAGGCAGAGCTGGATGGGCGGGGTCGGGGTCGGGGNACTAAGTTCTCTCCAAAGCAGCTTAAAAGAGCAACATTTTCCAAGCCTTAATTCAGTGTTCTGGTTCTGTTTAGACCAAGTCAGAGAACTTAAAATTTGAGAGTTTCTGTTTAAACCCTGGTCAAAGTCCTGATTCCATAACTAACTAACTATACTCTACACAAGAAGTTAAAAACAAAGGTAAAAATAATACAAAAAATCCTAATGTCTCAATCCAAGAAGTTTGTTATTAACTCTATCTAAACATCTTTAGTAACAGTAATTCTGGAACCATTATAATAAATGCAGCACATCACTTATCAGTTATGTAATTTACACCAATTAAGAAATCATAAGGGCCGGCTGAGTGGCTCAGTTGGTTAAGAGCTCGCTCAAGAGTTTGAGCTCTGAGCAACAGCAGTTCGAGTCCTGGCCCAAGCAACTTGTCTGTTCCCCTTCCCCCGATTCCCCAGCACTGTTCCCATCCCCCAATTCCCCAATAAAAATCTTTAAAAAAAAAAAAAGAAATCATAGTACTTACCTTTACATATATAATAAGGTCCTTCATAATTTGTTTTTGTTGGTCTTGGTCGTATTTTTTTCCATGATTTATCTTCAACATTCTTTATCCTACCAATTAAAATATCTTTCTTACATTTATGATCTATATTAGGATTGTAAGTGAAATCCATTAACTTAGGGCCTGAAAAAGATGTAAAAAAGATTGCTCATATGCACAAAAAGTATCATTCCATTTACAGGCACATTTACAAGCAGATGTGAACAGATGGATATTGATTACGAAATCCACAAAAATCTCATTTTCATAACCCCAAAGTGTAAATAAGCTACCAAAGCAATTTTTGCCTTTTATGCTGTTTGTTAGAAACAGAAACTTCTACAACAACAGTCTTCCAAAAACATCCTCTTATTTAACTATTAGGATAAGAATTCTGATGGCTTATCAAGGTAAAGAACTCTATTAAATATATAACTAAGAAAGAAAATGAATTGGGGGATAAATTGTTTCAACAGAATAAATTCAGAATACATTGTGTTTATATTAATTAATATCACTTGACTTAAGGGCAAATATAAGAAAAAAACCAAAAGAAAGTACTTTAATTTCCACAGACATTATATCATATACTGGTCTTATATTGCTATTTTTTAGTTCTTGCTCTATTTGAAAATGACCAACTCCTTAAACATATACCTAGAACATAAAAAATTTCATGAAAATCTCGATAAACTTTCAAAATCTGGTAAATATTCTATTCCACATAACTCTACAAATAAAAGTATATCAAATAAGAGCAGAGACTTATCCTATTAGATCCCAAAGGCCCTAAATTAATAATCGTGGCTTCTTTAGAAAGAACTCAAATAGGGGTTGAAAAGTCACAATAGCGGATGTTTGCCACAGGTATTTACAAATTCCTAAGAACTCTCAGGTTATTGGCTAGTTCAATGCTGTGTGAGGCTTTGTTTGGTCCTGACCTGATTTTACAAAACAGATTTGGCAAGCTTGTCTCAATTCATGGGTTCCTTCAAGGGGGTGTCTTGGGGTCACTGATGAAGGTGGTTTTGTAACTACACTTCCAAAAAAGTTCCCAAAGTCATTTCGAGGGTGACTTGAAATTCCCAGGAAACTCTCAGAAGCAAACAAACTGCTCGGTCCATTCATCTGCAAGAAGAAACAAAAAACAAAAAACAGCCAACAAATATTGCACTATCACCAAAGGAGGAAACCAATTAATCTGAAAATAAGACATTCTTCATAGACTGAAGTCGCAACTATTCTGTCCTTAATGAGCTTCTATTTAAAAACTGTTTCTTTCTATATTTTCCTCTCTTTGGGTCTCTAGGCCCCTCTCCCACTTTTCCTGATCCTTCCTGAGTTGTTCAAAGTAATAGGTAATTGTTCTACTCCCTAACTCACACATTTTATATTCCCTGATCTTACACAGTTGACCCTTGAACAACGTGGGGGTTTAAGGGCACCGACCCCCACAGAGTCGAAAATCTAAATATAACTTTTGGCTCCCCGAAGACTTCTGTTGTCCTTCAGTATCCTTGAAGGGTTGATTCCAGAAACCCTGCGGATACCCAAATCCCCCTATACAGAATGGCATATAGATCAGCACAAACAGTCAGCCCTCCGCATCTGCAGGCTCCCAACCTCGGATCGAAAACGGTAGGTATTTATTGAAAACGATCGCGTGTA
The DNA here is from genome assembly GCF_001890085.2 of Hipposideros armiger. Classification (NCBI taxonomy): domain Eukaryota; kingdom Metazoa; phylum Chordata; class Mammalia; order Chiroptera; family Hipposideridae; genus Hipposideros; species Hipposideros armiger. The sequence continues at coordinate 2,111,555 of NW_017731499.1, forward strand.
AGTGGACCCTCGAATTTCAAACCCATGTGGTTCAAGGGTCAACTGTGTTTCCTTGTTTTGTTTAAGCTGTACTCAAGCCTCCTAGGCTGCCTGTGATGGCGATTAATTTGTTATGACAGATCCAGTCTTAAGCACAGAGCACTTATTACAGGATATTCCAAAAGAGTCTTATTTTAACACTACTTCTCACAGCACACACACAATTTCAGGGAGACTGTTATGTTCATTCAAAATTACTTAGGTAAAAGACCTATTTTCAATTTAAGCGATGTATTTACAAAAGAGGAAGTGGCACTTACAAGCAAAAGGGAAGAATTACTGTTGTTAAGCGATGTTCCCTCTCTAGAAGTTGAGGTGGACAGATCTAAAATAATAAAAAAACTTCAACAGACCTTTTCATTCTAATCATGTAATAAGAACATCAGGGCTTAGCAGCTGACGATGGCTTCCCCACATAATTTTTCCATCCCCATTCCTAGGAGTTTTCTTGCTCGTGAGTGACACTCAAAGAAGGCTATGGAGTTTGCCCTTTCCTCTAGAAACCAAGGGCATAAAAAAAACCCTTAGACAAAAAAACATAAGTAAAAAGCTATTTTCAGAGCTAGAAGCTGAGGCAGGGCCTACCAAGTGAGACTGTTAAAAAGACTAAGAAAATCATTCACATTCAAAATGGGAAAAGAGTCTCTCCTTTTGAAAATATGAAGCAGGAACTCACCATAATATTAATAAAGTTAGTAAGGTTCAATTCCTTTCTTTTTCTTAATCTACCACTCAATTATTTTCTCTCTGCCCTTCTGTCTCCTACAAATTTGTTTCTTCAGCTGTCCATCTTTAAATCAATTACGTATTTTGATTTTTGTCCCTTTAACTATATAACAATGCCCCAGAAATATGAAGATTTTTATTATTATTATTGAAAGTATATATTAAATCAAGGATTACAGAAACAGGAATCAGACCAAAAACTCCACAATTCCTTGTAAAAGTAAGGCATAGCTGACTAAGCTGAACGGATGCAGCCTATAATAGACAGATCTAATTGTTATCATTCTGAACATTGATCTTAAATTACTCTTAAATAAGCATTTGCTTAGTTAAGAATTTAAAAGGGTAAACTGTCTAAGATCCTTCAAGATGAGGTACACCTTTCTTGGAAAAAATGTTTAAAGTCAGTCACCCCACGAAACAACAGACGCCCAGTTTAACAAACTACCTATGAAAAAGCCAGTGCCACCTACATGCCTATTCTCACTCCTTTGCTTCGTGATTTCCAGAATTAAGTCCAGGTGAATTTAAAACTAAAGGTTTTGTTTTTATATTTTCAACTACGATGAAAATAATTCAAGTACTGACTACTCAGTTAGTGAAATAACTGCCAAACATAAATCGACATGTTTAGAAAATGAACTGTAATTGTTTACACAAATAGCTCAATTCTTACCTCGTTTGGATTCACTCATTGAGAACGAATTTAAAGAAGAACAGAAATCTTCTAAGGATGAGGTCAAAGGTGGATACAACTCTGAGAAGGAGGGTGGAGGGGCATACCTCGCACCAATAGGCAAGGTGCCCAACAGAGACGCCGAAAAGGGCATGCTAGGGGTGACACTGGCTGTCGGAAGGGGTCCTCTGACTAAAGCTGATGGCTGGAAAGGAAAAAAGATTTGATGACAATCCATAAGCTCAATTCCAAGTTGGCTGAGCTGCTTTTAACATCACAACAAATATTAGGTCGGTGCAAAAGTAACTGTGGTTTTTGCCAAACCGCAATTACTTCTGTACCGACCTAATACAAAAATAAAGCTATACTCGGTAATTGCGCTACATAACAAAGTTGAAATCAAAATCAAGATTCAGTAGAAGAACCTAAGCTACAGAGCTTGTTTCTTTTCAAGCCCACGTTTTACAAAGGCTCGGGGACTGAGACGTCCTTACTCCATATAAAGCTTATTTTTCCTTAAATATCGAATACCTATTCTTTGTCCAAATGTTCAATTTACCCTTTCCATTCATGTGATTCCAATAGGAATTGAAGAAAAATTGGCTAATTACTAGATAGAATGCTTGGTTTTTTTTTTCAAAAATGACCAAATTAGCCAGATACCAACAAAGAAGGATAAAAGTCATTTTCAAGATAAGAAACACCAAGTTTTTATAGGCAATAATGAACATATGTAACAGGTTATATTACTAATTTTTTTTTTTAATTAAGCCTGCCTTCACAAGAAAGGAGTAACACTAAAATTTACCATAACACTTTCATTAGTTTCAGGCGCAGAGTCAAGTAGTTCATCTATGTCATCTCCAAGGACCATATCTCCATCATCTAAAAACGCTTCCGGCATCGTGAAGGGGATCTTGCCTCCATTTGCCAACACTGTCGATGGCAGGGGGCTCTCTTCCACTTGCAGTGGCAAAATAGAAGTTAAGTGCATAATTGGAACTGAGGCCAGCTCACTTGCAACTTGGTGAGAAAAACTGGATGCGGGTATAGCAACAACTGGAGGTGCTTCTTGCCTTGGCGTTAATAAATCTGTAACATGGATGGAAACAGACTCGCTCATTTTCAGTGTACTTACGTAATACTAGTGTTAATAGATGATAATAGAGGAAGTGAAAAGCTAAGTGAAAATATGAAAGCAATTATAAAAACAAATAAATAGGCAGACACTATAGTAAAAGCAATTCAAATAAAAGAGTGAAAGTAATTCTAAAAATAATTTCTTTTACCCAGGAATACATATATTCACTTGCGAAAATATTTCCTTCTTTCTCAAAAATCTCTGGGCCCCTTTTGGGTAGAGCTATTAGACAATGGGAAGGCCACAGCGGGTGTTCCATGATTGCTTACTGATCACTCACCAGCACATTAAGAAGCACAAAGATGGTTTTCGAAATTATTCTTGCTTTAACACTAACCACACAGTAATCTTATTTGACAACATCATAATGTATATAATGCCTAAAACTGGCACTTTTCAGATTCAGATGGCATGGAGACACATACCTGGCTCAATATCTTCCACAGAACAGTTCAAAGCCTAGAAATTAAACCAAATAATGAATCGTTATATTTTCAGAATGCTAAACTATAAAACTCACTCTAAGACAGCAATGCAGTTTTCACAGAAATTTGACTCCTTTCCAATAAAAAGACCCAAGAGATCAATGGAACGTGTAAACCTTTGTAATAAGTGGTGTTAACTAGTGCTAGACCATCAGTATCACCACTTGTTTCATGGGGACCAGTCCTTCTCAAAGGATTAGGAGCATACTGGTTCCGGGGGCGGCTAACCTGACCTCCACTCACTCCCCAACTCACAATGGCCACTAGCATCCTAACAGCTCCAAAACTTACCTTTGAAAACACCACAACTTGTGAATTGTGTTTATCCCAGTGACTCCCCCAAATTAGTATCTGGTCCTGAACCACATTTTCTAACAAAACTTAACATCTATGAACATTCGGTAAAATATTCCGTCTGACCAGGAAATGCTGGTTAAAAGATGTTACTTAAGTTGTTTGTTTTCTTTTTATAGGACAGGAAGTTCTAGCCAATTATGTGTGTGTGAGGAATAAAATAAGGTCTCAAAAATAGACACAAAAGCAGATTAGCTTTTCTTTTTTTATGATTCTTACAGAGGTAATAACTTTACCTTGACAGCCCCATTCCCAGGAACTGCTTTTAATGAGAGCTGAAAGGAAATAAACACGCGAACTTAAAACCAGAACTGACTCCAAGTTACACAAGAAAATGAAAATACCTTACAGAGAGGGCTCCGGCTTACCTCAGCTCTAACATATGCTTTTCTTATTTTAAATCCCAATTTCTGAGCTAGCTCTTGGGTTAGTTTTATTACATGTTCATCCTGAAAAAGTGAGAAGATACGATTAATGGAGGGTTACATTTACTAACTGTGAGGAAGAGTAGGCAAGACAGTTATTGTCTGTCAAGACAGTTGCTTTATGAGCAATTAGCCAGGCTGTCAGCTGGCTGGAAAATTTAACTCTTTAGATGCCATATATCCACATGGAAGCAATGCATGGTCCTGATGTAAACAAATGCAAACAAATGCACTAAAATACAAATTCCATACCTGAGGCACTGCTAAGGAGCACTTTGCTACGGCATCATAAGCCTCTTTGTATCTTCCTAAATCGCTCAGAGCCTTAGCTTTCCGATACAGAGCTTTGCAGTTACTGGCATTTAAACCGAGGACTTTCTCGCAATCTTCGACAACTTTATCATGGAAACCCTGGCGTGTGAGACCAAAACACAGTTAGCAATAAACAACTCATTTCTTGCACTGATGTCGTCCTGTAAATGCAAACACATTAAGGCCTCAGACTATTACCCTCCTTTTCAACTCAAGGTTAGCAGTATTATTTTTCTTCTTAAAATCATTCTCACAATGAAATTTCACATACACAAAAGGAGAAAAAAATCTCATGAATACCCATGTACCCTCCACCCAGATCAGACAAATGTAAACATCTGGCCATAAAGGCCTTGGATCTTTAAGAAATGAAACTTTCCGGACATGGCGGACGCCCATGAGTGTCCCTCTCCTGTCCCGGCCTCTTTCCCTCCTTAGCTACCCCTTGGTGTAGCTCATTAAAATGTCAAATGGAAATGCAGCTCCCACACAGCTAAGTGATGAAGAACACATAATAGAACACAAAATAAATCATCCATGAGTGCTCATTAACAAAGAACTAGAGCTAAGGGGGGAAAAAAAAAACACACAAAGAACTAGGTGACAACACAGATACCTTTCTTAAATTCATGGTCACGTTTTACTGAATGTCCCGTAGGGAAAATGACAGGCACATCAAAATATTGCATGTTAAACTTAGATATGTGAAAGCCTGTGTTAGTTCTTTTGAAGGCTAACTACTATTTTGTGCTAAAAAAAGCTCCCGAGAAAATGAACAGAATCTTGACTAAGAAATGAACCATCGGGCCGGCCAAGTAGCGCATTGGTTAGGAGCTGGCTTGGGATGCCAGAGGGCCCCGGTTCGGATCCCACATATGAGGGCCACTGACACTGCCCTCTACAGCTAAGATGCTGAACAACAGCTCAA
>NW_017731499.1:2120125-2129379 GCF_001890085.2 Hipposideros armiger
CCACCCCCACCGCCCCACCCCGATCCACGTTCATGAAGCAGCTCCCAGCAAGTTAAAGGAAAGCCACTGGGAGGAGGCCTGTGATAAAACATCATCTCCCAATGTCCTAACCAGGGTTTCTCAGCTTCAAGACACGTTTGGCGCTGGATAATCCTTTGCTGTGTGGGCTGGCCTTCTGCACACAGTAGGACGTCAGCAGAATCCCTGGCCTCCACACACCAGATGCCATAGTACCACCTCCCCCACCTCTTGTGACAACTAACAACATCTCCACATACCGTTAAAGGTCCCCTGGAGGGGGTGGGGCACATCACCCCAGGATGAGAACTATTGAGAGCTCACCCTAAGAAGACATCTTACCACATAAACCATGTATTTCGACCCACGTGACAGGGAAATCACACCCATGTTTGAAATACATAGCTGAAATGTTTTAGTTTCATTATTGCTTACCATTATAGTTTTGTTTTTAAGTTGACCTTTCTCAAAGTGCAGGGGTGGGGATGGAGGTTGGAATGCCCCAAAGGTTGACAATGGGCACTAATTCTTTTTTCATCTTTTAAGTACTGTCAGTTGTAAATATTTTGACCTCATACTTAAAAGTTGGTACTTAAGTGTTTACACGTAAAAGGATATGAGAAATGGGATTTGCTTGAAAATACCCCAGCAATTAAAAAGAAAAGAGGGGGCGGGGCGTGGGGATGAAACAGCACAACACTGATAATTGGTGACAAGCACAGGAATGTTCCTACTATTCTCTCTACTTCATATGTTTGAAATTTTCCAAAATCAAAAGTTTTAAAAGCCCATGACACTGATGTAAAACGGCATTATTTCTGAAATTTGTTTTTAAGATAGTCTAACTTAAAGGGGGACGGACAGGTAGAAATAAAACAAGAGCACCAAAAATATGGGTAACTGTGCCCACTGGGCCGTGGGGGGAAATGTGGAGGTTCGTTCTGTCCTTGTACTGGGTACAGGTCTGACCATTTGCATGATAAAAAAATTTTTTAATTCATGCTTGTATGTACGAAGTTATTTAAGGTGGCACTATTTGCAAGAGAAAAAGATAAAAACTTCACACAATGTCTATCAAAAGGGAATTAGGTGAATAAATTGTCCTGAAAAAAAAGGGGGGCAAGATGCAAGCATCCACAATATGACCCTGGTTTAAAAAAACAAACAAACTCCAGAAGCAATCAAAGAAAACTTTAACATCACTAGAAACCTGGAGGCCGGGACAGGGATGGGACAGTATCTTTTCACCATCCCTTTGAAACTTTTCTGAGACTTGTAAATGAATTATGTCAGGGAAAAAAATTAAAGTAACAAAAAAAGTCTGTGTAGCCTCTGGGCCCTTCCTTGAAGAGATGACTTCAGGGACCAGCAAGTTTTTTTCTATTTTAAGGCAGAGCTAATGTAGTCAGAATTTTAGAGCTCAACCGCACCCAGAGTAGCACTTGGGGTCCACAGCAGCCAGGCAGGAAGGGCTGGGACAAAAGGAAAGACACCAAAATGCAGGAAGTGTTACTCCTCTCTCCTCCGCGCATGGCATACCTTTCTCCCCACCTCTGTCCAGACAGGTGAGAAATTAGCTCGAGGTTCGAGGTTCACTCAAAAAGTAAATCTGCTGACTAAGAGACTCCTGGGTAATGATAATCTGCCAAGTTAATAGCCTTAGAGCCGGTTCCCCAGAAAGTGCTAGAAAACCTTGAACCTTGACCTCATAGGGACAAAAGGCAGGTGGCAAAGAGCTGACAACTCAGGTAAGTGACACAGACTCTTAAAAGCATGAAATCCACACTCCTTTACATATTCAAAGATTTGAGAACTTAGTATCAGATGATATTTAAGTGTATGATAGAATGGTTTTACATTCTGTAGTTTTTCCCAAAAATTTTATGATGAAACCTTTTACACACACACTCAAGTTAAAAATTTTTTTACAGTGAACACCGTATCCATACACAGTACCTATATTCTACAATTACTATTGTATTTGGCTCTATTTATCACATCTGCCCATCCTTCTCCTTCTGTCCTTCCATCATCCTGTGTTATTTTCATAAATTGCAAAGTGATATAACAATTCATCAATTATAATTCACAACTAGACACTTTGCATACATATCATTGCCTAGAGTTCAACATTTGTTTACAGTTTTGGTTTTTTTTAAAGTAGCATGCACACATTTTAAAGCACGGTTTGACAAATGATACATTCATGCAGCCCAGACAGGCTCCCGTCATGACATGGACTTTATGTCACTGTCACTCCTCATACCCCTTCCTCATCCAACCCCTGCCCCACCCCCATCCCAAACAACCACTGTTCTGAGTTTTTTGTTTTTCTTCACCTTAGTTTTACCTCTGAAATAAGCCTCCCTCATCTCCCATTCTGAAAGAAAGAAAAACATCTACGATTTATATACCATCTTATTTTGGGATCCAGTTAAAATCTGGCCTCAATTTTAAAGTGAGAGAAAGAATTTGATCAAGTTAACCCAACAGCCAGTTTCCTTATCCAAACTCAGCTGCACATGACAGGTGTCCACCCCCTCCTTGAAACTGGGATTAGCTGACCTCTAAACGTGACAGCTCTGGGGCTTTATCAGAGCCCTTTCACTCTCCCAGTCACTCTCTGCTTGGGGGCCTCCCGCACTGCCCAGATGTTAAATACCCTCATCTAGGGCCGCGACAACTCCCCACATCCATCCCCAGGCAGAGCTTGATGCCCTCCACCTATGTGATAGTTCTACTTGGATGTCTCACAGACATCACAAAAGGTTTGAAAAGTATTTTCAACTATGACAGTGAAAAGAAATGTCTCCTTCCCCAACCCTGTCACTCAGCCACCCATGTGCCCTTCCTGAGGGCAACCAGCCATCGTCACCAGTCCCTTCTGTGACCTGACAAAGATAGGCTGTGGAACAATACTGAACTTGATGGTGATGGTGGTTACATGAAGCTATGCATGGATGATACTGCGCACGCGCACACACACACACAGTGCATGTAAAAACTGCTGAAAACTGAGTAAGGTCTAGTTTGGTTAACAGTATTATACCCACATCAATTTCCTGGCTTTGATGTCACACTATATTTATATAAGATGGCACCGCTGGGGGAAGCAAATGAAGGGTTCACAAGACTACATACTTTTGCAATTTCCTGGGAGCCTATAATTATTTCAGAATAAAAGCTAAAAGCAGTCCGTGCATTATGTTATTTTTTATACAACCTGGGGCTCCTAACACATTCTGAGCCTTGCTTTTTTCACAGAGAACCGGATCTTGAAGGTCATTCCATATCAGTACCTAGAAAGTTGCTTTATCTTGAACAGCCATGTAGCCTGGTGTAGCCTGTTCCAGGATTCGGCTGGACTGTAACCTCACCAGGCCTCTGGTGGTGGACATTTTGGTTGTTTCCAATCTTTAAGACTCACCAGGTATACAGGACATTTCATATATGTGTATCTTTAAAGAGTTTCTGTGGGGGGCTGGCCGAGTGGCGCATTGGTTAAGAACTGGCTTGGGACACCAGAGGGCCCCGGTTCAGATCCCACATATGAAGGCCAGTGATGCTGCCCTCTACAGCTAAGATGCTGAACAACAGCTCAACCTGGAGCTGGGCTGCCATGAATTGCCAGCGATGGCGTAGCTACAGCCCCTGCTGCAGTGGGTTGCCATGGGCTACCATGTGTAGCCAGCAGCCAGCGTGAGTGGCCCTCAAGCCGCACTAAGCGGCCATCCAGAAGCCGGCGACTGATCTGCCTCGCCCGGGAAGAGCGCAATGATGGTGCCAACTTGGGCCAGTGAAGCAACGTCCTCCACAACTANTCCAAGGCTGACCCTGTAACCTGTATACGTTTTAGAAAATGCAAGGTACACTGGGCGATGGAAATTAACCTGCCTCTTCCTCTTCCTCAGCTCTTCCTCGCGAGTCAGAGAGGGAAGCTGCCTTTACGAGGGAACTCTGCAATCCATTTGACCAGCTTCCCTGGGCAAAATGTTCTCTCCACATTTCCTCCACTGGGAGGGAAATTTTACTGCCTGTCAGCGCTCTGGCGTCCTTCTCCGTTAACTTACACGGTGAAGTCCCTCCAGACTCTCTCCAGACCCTTCCTCTCCTGAAGAGGCACGTTCAGAGCCAGCTCAAAGGGTTTGCTCGGACGACCACCTTCAAGGCCATGGAAGGCGCTGGGGGTGCGACACTGGATGAAAGGCGCCACCTCGTGAATGAAACACTCTTCTAACTTTAAGTGGGTCTGGCGCTTTCAAAGGGTTTTTGAGGAAAGCGTCCCTCTAACACCGAACATTTTCCCTTTGGGTTACTTTTAGAAGGTCCTGTAAAGTGGAGTATCTGGTAGCTAGTATCCATTGCTTCAGCGAAACAAAGAGACATGATAAAGACTCATGCACAGAATTCATAATAAAACAGAAGGGTTTGACAGCAAAGCTGAGGAATCAAATTGAAATAAATTTCTATTCCAATCCCTCCCAAAAGTAATTCATTTGAAAAAACAAGGTGAAGCATGCCCATAAGTGTTTCTCGAGTCTCTATTTGTTTTTTTCCAGATAACTCATAAAATTCCCATCCACCTGAAAACTGTCCTAGGACCACACACCTACTAAAGGGAAGGCAAAAAGAGAGGACCATTTACATTTCATTACGACAATGAGCATTGAAGGGTGCCAGTTTCAACCTGAGTTACTACTCCTTTCTAATGATTTGAAATGCCTAATTTAAAATAAAAAGTGGCTTGGGGCAGGCTGAGTGGCGCGTTGGTTAAGAGCTGGCTTGGGACGCCAGAGGGCCCNGGGGGGGATGAGATTCCACCCCCAACCCTACAGGGGAACAAGATGGGGAGTAAATCAACGAGAGACAGTGATAGAGAGAAAAACCTGAAACCATAAGCGATTCCTGAGCAGTGCGATGATGACAGCAGAAAGCAAGTCGGACCCACCTCATCAGACCTCATCTCCTTCAATGAAAAGGAAATGGGGAGTGAGGGAGCTTTCAACAGGGAGCTTTAAAGCAAGAAATCCAATTAGACTGAATGTCATTAACTTGACTAACCTCTACAACATCATCTTTCTGGGAGCCAGCTGATTTAAAATTATTACTCATGCGAAAGTTTCATGTAAGGATGAAATGTACCCTGGATCTGCACTACAACCCCTGTGAGTATTTACTCAGGGCCTGTTAGGTGAGACTCATTATACTAAAGTCTAGTACAATGTACAGTGCCAGTAACTGGACGATGTGCTCATAGTCAGGACATTTTGGCCATGCACGACAGCTTTAGGAAGCAGCTCCCATTAACACAAGACAGCCGGGTAAGTGAAATGTGATTGCAACACATGGCACAGAAACGATAGCTAACACTTAGTGCTCTTACCGCATGCCAGGCATTGTTTTAAGTGCTTCACATGTATTAAGTCACTTAACCCTCATAATAACCTTAAGACCTAGGTCCTATGAGGAAACTGAAGCACAGAGAAGTGACACAAGCAGTCCAGAATCACACAGCTAGCAAGTGGCAGAGCCAGATTTCAGAGCCAGACAGGCGGGCTCCAAGCCTGAACTCTCCCCACCCCCCCGGGCCCCCCCCCAATGTTCTGCCCTGTAAGTGCCAGTGACGCCTGGAAGAGGGGAAGCACGGCTAAGCTGGCCCTGGGCTGGGTTCTCAAATACCAATACAGCTCTGACAGTCAGGTGGGCACGTGAAAGCCACCCAAGAGGAATGGAATAAACACAGGCCCGCACACACAGTGACAGTAGTGTTCAAGGACAATCATTTAAAGCAATTTAGACAATGCAGAGGGTTTGCACAGCAATACAGTGAGCTAGGGAGTTAGGAAACCACTCCAGGGAAAGTCTTTACCTGGAAATCGGCTCTGCCCTTGCCATAATATATTGGGCCATCAGAAAAGTCATGACGCATTTTTGCAACGAAAAACATAGAAAAAATATGTCATGACTTTTCTGACAACCCAATATTCAGATACCAAGGAATAAATATTCAAGAGCCTTACTTACAAGATGTACTAACACAGGACCAGAGAAAGTGCCCCCAAGGAATGTGGCACCATGCATGTATTTTTGCCTTAAAAGGTATTCCTATCATTTAAGTGAAAAATTATAATTACCAGTCTGCATTCAACTCCATCCTCAGACCCAAGCCTCTCTGTGTAATCGCATAAATAAACAAATTAAGTAAAAAGTAGTTAAAGTTACATTACTGTCAATCCTGCCTTGCAACAGTGTTAGCTCACTCTGGCAACACTTAACAGCCTATGGATACAAAGAAACCCTCCTGTCAGCAAACCAGGCATGACACATTATTACAGATGTTCTACCACCTTCTTGAAACAGTATCTCTCCTACTGGATACTTTTCCAGACGGCTTTTCCCTTTTACTGAAAACAAAAAGGTCCTGATGGAAGCTGTGCTAAGAATACATCAGGAAGGTAATTTCATGTTTTTGCTCCCCCTATTCATTTTGAAATTGCTGTCAGATACAACATGTGCCAACTGCCTCCTACAGTACCCAGCCCTGCTAAGGCACAGGGCACATCTCGCCTCATACACCAACTGTGTGTGGGAGGAATCAACGAGAAAGATGTGAAGTTTCAAGACAAACGGTTTTGCCCAGAGTCACCCAGACCATCAATGACATGCCCAGGACTACAGATGAAGTCTTCTCAAGGTCCACATTAATATCCTCTTCCAAATTCAGGTATTCTCATAAAATACAAAGCATTGTTCTAAGTGTTTTACACGTATTAAATCATGTAATTCTTGTAATAACCTGAAGACCTAGGTCCTATGAGGAAGCTGACGCACAGAGAAGTGATACAAGCCGTCCAGGATCACACAGCTAGCAAGTGGCGGAGCCAGATTTCAGAGCCAGACAGGCGGGCTCCAAGCCCTAACTCTTTTCCCCCACACTGTTCTGCCCCGTAAGTGCCAGTGCCGCCTGGAGGAGGGGGAACATGGCTAATCTGGCCCTGGGCTGGGCTCTCAAAGGCAAATACAGCTCTGACAGTCAGATATACACACATACACACACGCACTTACAAGGTGGAAAGTTCGCAAACTTAGTTGTCCAACCTCGTATATACATATACGTGTGTAAAATAGAAAAATTGCTGCCTCTCTCTTACTGGTCCCAAAACATAGTTCCTGAGGCTTCACAAGGTATGTGAAATTAATGTATATATTGATTAACTAAGCAACACACTGTTAAACTTGTAACAAAATAAAAAAACAAATTTCTTGTTGGGATAAAACCTGGTAAGGATAAGTAGGCTTGTTTCTTTACATCAAAGAAAATCAGATTACTATTTTAATATTTCTCCCCCTAAAAATATTAAAGTTTTTTTCTTTATTTATAAACGCCTCACACCTTAGAGAAAACAAATTTCACTTCCAATCCTAAGATTCTGTAGAAAACATATTTTCATTAAAACGAAAACAAAACATTTCAAGATGTTATCTAGAAAACAAGTTTGTGCACATCAACTTTCTCTAGAAAGCCCATTCTAGAGTGTCCGAGGCACCAGGGTGCAGACATCTTTTGTTTCTCTAATCCTTTATTAGAAAGCTCAAAACTTTCCAACAGGCACTCTCACCATTCCTAGAGTTGAGATTCTATCCTAATTGATTCTCTCCCACTTACAATATGGATTTAAAATCAGGTTTCAAAATCTGAAACTAAGAATTTATGGAACAATATGGTCGACAACCACCATGTTTATTGGCAAAAACTGACATTATCTGAGGCATGGGAAGGGAAAAGGGTGTATGTATGTAGGTCAGGGCATGAGCCAGTCCCCAAGTAAAGTCACAGTAACTCAGAGTAAGGCATGAGCTCTCCAGTTCATTTAGGTGACAGAGGCCCCTCCAAATTAACACGCGCTTTGCAGGACACACACGAAAAAATTAAAAATATTCAGCCTCAATAACTCACAACCTGAGTCAAATCTTATAGGATGATTTCCAGACTCCAATACACAGCAGATAAAGAAAAATTTTCAAGAAAATTCTGTCCATTCACTTGAATTATTCTGCATATTAGGTCAAGATCCTCATTGTGCAATTAGCTCAAAAGTTCAGTTCAGCTGAGGGTGAGAAGGAAGAGGCAGGGGACAGGAGGCCACATGCCATCAGAGAAGCAGGAAAAGATAGGCAGATGGCATAGGCACCCTGCCCCCATTCCGAGGCTCTGTTTGAGCACTGTCCAACAGAAATACAATGCGGGCCACATGGCTAATTTTAAATTTTCAAGTAGCCACAATTAACAAAAGTAAAAAGAAGCCAGTGATGCTAACTTTATTAATATATGTTAGCCAACCCAATACGTTCAAAATATTATCATCCCAGCACGTATTTAAGCATAAAAAATTATAAACAGTTTACTTTGTTTTTCATAGCAAGTGTTTAACATCAGGTGTGTCTTTTTCACCAGGAACATACTTCAGTTCGACCTAACCACATTCCAGTGCTCAAGAGTCCCATGGGCCACTGGCCACCTTCCTGGGCAGCAAAGGTCTAGCTCAAGCAGGTCCTTGGTCTTTAAATACCTAACACGGGTACCTTCTTTCATCCCTAAGCATGGGGGGGGGAGGGGGGGACGGGAAAAATACCCAACTACTGATAAATTCACCCAATTAGGGCGCAGGCGCAACCTCTGGGGCCCAGCCATCGCTGTCGAGGTTGACCACACCCCTGCGCTGACCATCCCCAACAGGAAATTCACGCTAAGGGCAACTGACAGGTCCTCATTTTTTAAGGGTGGGTGAAAGACACCTAAACCCTCGCAGTCTCCGCATCCACAATGGACAGGAAACCATTCGCCGCGCGTCCTGGATGTGCGTCCGGCGCAAAAAAAAAAAAAAAAGGGATTAACCCAAAATAAATGAGCGACGCACTCCGCGTGCAACCTTCCCGCCTCCAAACCCAAGAGACTGAACTAGGGGACCGACGATCACCGAAACAGACCCAAATAATGAAAACAACATTTTTTTTAAGTGAAATAACCAGAAAGGAGGTTATCTGGTCAACGGAAATGCATGCAGGCATGGGATGGAAGGGAGCAGCACCCCTTTTCACCCCGCGTCCCGGGGCCGCGCCCCCTCCCCCCCACCCTGAGTGAGCCCCCCGCCGCCACGAGGGAAGCGGATGGGGGAGGACTCCGGGGACCCCGCGCGCGCGCCCATGTCCGCCCGCCCGGCCGGGGCGCGGACGGG
>NW_017731499.1:2133639-2135531 GCF_001890085.2 Hipposideros armiger
CTAACTAGGTTTTAGACATTTCTTAGGTTCAATGTGGCTTTGTAAGAACTTTCTATGCTTCTCTATTTAAATGTTAATTTTCTCCATCGCATCCAGAGCATCAATGAAGTCTACATTGGTGTTCTGCAGCTGTGAGCAGGGGAATGGATTTCAAGTCTGCTAGTTTATCCATAGTACACAGTACAGTGGTTTAGCACCTTTTTTTTTTATAGGAGGACATAAAAATCTAGCAATGAAGTCCCTCTAACCAGGGGCAAGCAAAGACTTAGTGTTTCAGATACCCTTTGGGGGGCCAGTTTCTTCTCAAGCAGTTTACTGGTATTTTCTTTAAAGGAGCTCATGAACAGGTATGTCAAGAAATTTTCAAGTGATCTTCAAGTAGTGAACCCTACTTAAACTAGGTTAAGTCTGAAAGCAAATTTGTGAGCTTATGTAACTTAATTGTCCAGGTAAAGTTGGTCTCGATGTCCTCAAAACCCGGTCTTTCTCCATCTGTCAACTCTGCTTTCCATTCTCAGGCAGGTTCTCCCCTTGTAGTGGCAAGAGAGCTGCCAACAGTCCCAGGCTTATGTGGCATCACCTCAGCAACCCCCACAAAGAGTTGCTCTTAGAAAAATTCCCACATATATCCCAGGCCTAACTCTCTCCGGAAAAGGTGGTTCCTCCAAAGAAAACATTGAGAAGAAGGTTATGAGCGAATGGCACATGTGTCCAAAACAGTGATTGTACTTCTAGTAAAAGAAAATAAAACCGATATAGGTCCTCTCCTGTCCCAATTCGCTTCTCTCCTGGGGAATCTCATTCACATTTCTGGCTTCCACTATCTTACATGTACATCTGTAGCCCAGATCAGTCCTCTGACCCCCAATCCTATATGTTCGGCTGCCTACTTAGCTCAGAAGCATTTCTAGTACAACATGCCAAAAATTAAACTCAAGGCTCCTCGCTGCCCATGTGACATTTTCTTAGGGAAACCTTACTTAACTTTCCTGAGTAGGTGAAGTCTGCCAAGTAGAGGCATTCAGCATACTGGGTACCTCCCTCATGGCACTGGACACAAATGCAACATTACATTTGTTTGTATATTATTTGACTCTTGTTTGTCTTCCTCACTAGACTGGAAGCTCAATGAAGGCAGAGGCTGCATCTTTTTTTCCTCAACATTGTATTCTAGAGTGACTGGATAGTTATTCAATAAATATTTTGTTGACTATATCAGTCTTTATTGATGTATAGCTATTTACTGAGAAAAGTTTTCCACTACTATATAAATATTCTCTAAAAAAGAGAGTTTACTAGTAAGAAATTAATTCAGGGCTGGCCAAGTGGCGCGTTGGTTAAGAGGTGGCTTGGGAGTGCAAGCTCTGAGCAGCAAGGCCACCAGTTTGGATTCCACATGGGCCAGTGATGCTGCGCCCTCTACAGATAAGATGGTGAACAACAGCTCGACCTGGAGCTGGGCTGCTGTGAGTCACTGGCGATGGTGTAGGCTGTAACCCCTGCTGCAGTGGGCTGCCATAAACTACCGTGAGTGGGCAGTAGCCGTCATGAGCTGCTGTGAGCTGCCGTGAGTGGCCGTCCAATGGCAGGCAACCAATCTGCCTAAGCTGGGAAGAGCACGATGATCACAATACCAACATGGCCCAGTGAAGCAACGTCCTCCACAAATAGACTGAAGAACAAAAGGACAGCAACTTGTCTGTTTCCCTCCCCCGATTGCCCAATAAAATCTTAAAAACAAAAAAAAGAAAAGAGTGCCAGCCGAGTGGCGCATTGGTTAAGAGCTGGCTTGGCATGCCAGAGGGCCCCGGTTCGGATCCCACATATGAGGGCCAGTGACACTGCCCTCCACAGCTAAGATGCTGAACAACAACTCAACCTGGAGCTGGGCT
>NW_017731499.1:2135656-2138868 GCF_001890085.2 Hipposideros armiger
TTATGGGCGCCTTGTGCGTTGTTCCTGGGCTGCAGCCCCGGAACAGAAGATCGGGGAGTGAGAACCGCGTCGAGCAGGGAGCTGACCTAGTTTCGGGGACCGGGAAGCCTCCCCGGAGAGACTGTTGATTTAGCAAACGCTGCTCCGGTGCTTCCTTACTCTGCGATGGGTGACTCTTTGGAGCCGCCGAACGACCAGTATTGTCCTCGTTCTTACAGATGAGAGGGACCGCGGAGCTCAGGGGCGGCGCTGGGCTGAAACCACAGCTTTCGGACCCTTAGAAAGCCTGGCTCTTTCTTTCTAAGATGCCGCCTCTTACACCTGTGTTTTCAACAGTCAGGTGCCCCTGTGGGCCAGGCCCTCCCTGTACTCTGGGGCTCAGCAGTGGACAAGGCAGAGTCCCTGCCCCATGACCGGATGGGGAGTGGGGTTGTGGACACGAGACCATTTTGGACGGTGAAAACCAAAGCGACTTAAAGCAGGGTGATGTGACACTGATGGGAGGGGAGATGAGTCAGGGAAGAGCTCCGGAGGTGACAGCGGAGCAGCAATGGGGAAATGTGCCCTACTGAGCGCTGGGGAACAGGAAAGGCCTAGGTGGGTGGTGGGTGCAAGGGGAGAAAGGTCTGAAAGACAGACAGGGGCCACAGTTTGGAATTTGGAGTTTGTTCTGTGTGGCGTGGGAGTTACTCACTGACCAACCTGAACTGGAAGTGCTCTGATCTGATTTACATTCTATAATAGAAAGGTGTCTTGTGCTACCGGGCAAACTTGCTTGGAGGAGCACAAGAAGCACCCAGATGGCTCAGTCAACTTCTCAGAGTTTTTTTAAAAAAAAGATTTTATTGGGGAATTGGGGGAGGGGAACAGCGCTGGAGAATCAGGGACTAGGAACAGACAAGTTGCTGTCCTTTTGATCTTTAGTCTAGTTGTGGAGGATGTCACTTCACTGGCCAATGTTGGTATTATCATTGCGCTTTTCCCAGGTGAGGCAGTCGCTCGCCGGCCATTGGACGGCCACTCACGGAGGCTCATGGCAGCTCAAGCTGGCTGCTGGCCAGCCCCACTGCAGCCTACGCCGCCCCCAGCGGCTCCAGGTCCAGCTGTTGTTCACCATCTTAGCTGTAGAGGGCTCAGTGTCACTGGCCCTCATGTGGGATCTGAACTGGGGCCCTGCTGCTCAGAGCTGGCATCCCAAGCCAACTCCTAGCCAACAAGCCACTTGGCCGGCGCTCAGTTTTCTAAGAAGTGCTCAGGGAGGTGGAAGACCATGTCTGCTAAAGAGAAAGGAACATTTGAAGACATGGCAAAAGCGGACAAGACCCGTTACGAAAGAGAAAGGGAAACTTATATCCCTCCTAAAGGGGAAACAAAAAAGAAGTTCAAGGATTCAATGCACCCAAGAGGCCTCCTTCGGCCTGTTTCTTATTTTGTTCTGAGTGTCGCCCAAAAACCAAAGGAGAGCATCCCAGGTTATCCATTGATGGTGCTGTACAGAAGCTTGGAGAGTTGGGGAATGACACTGCTGCAGATGGCACGCAGACCTGTGAGAAGAAGGCTGCTGAGCTGAAGGAAAACTACGAAAAGGATATTGCTGGATACAGAGCTAAAGAAAAGCCCGATGCAGCAAAAAAGGGAGTTGTCAAGGCTGAAAAGAGCAAGAAAAAGAAGGAACAGGAGGAGGAAGAAGATGATGATGAATAAGTTGGGGTTTTTTTTTTTTTTGGTCTATAAAGCATTTAACCCCTCTGTACACAACTCACTCCTTTTAAAGAAAAAAATTTGAAATGTAAGATTTGTTTTTAAACTGTACAGTGTCTTTTTTTTTGTATAGGTAACACAGTACTGAATGTGCCTTTAGAGAGCCCTGTCCTGGTGGTATTTCCAACAGCCACCAACCTTGCCTGGTACAGCCGGGGAGGTTGTAAATTGGCATGGAAAGTTAAAAAGCGGTCCTAGTTGGTGCACAGCACAAATTAGTTATATATGGGGTGGTAGTTTTTAGTTTTTTCATCTTCAGTTGTATCTGCTGCAGCTTATACAAAATAATTGTTGTTCTGTTAACTGAATACCACTCTGTAATTGAAAGAAAAAATTGCAGCTGTTGGCACTCTGAATGCTTCTAAGTAAACACTTTTTTTTTTTAATTAAAAAGATAATCAGTGCCGGCAGAGTAGCACGTTGGTTAGGAGTTGGCTTGGGACGTCAGCTCTGAGCAGCAGGACCCCGGTTAGGATCCCACATGGGCCAGTAACGCTGCGCCCTCTACAGCTAAGATGGTGAACAACAACTCAACCTGGAGCTGGGCTGCTGTGAGTCGCCGGTGATGGCGTAGGCTGCAGCGGGGCTGACTGGCAGCGGGCGTGAGCTTTCGTGAGCTGCCGTGAGTGGCCGTCCAATGGCCGGCAAGCGACTGCCTCACCCGGGAAGAGTGCAATGATAATACCAACATGGGCCAGTGAAGCGACGTCCTCCATAACTAGACTGAAGAACAAAATGACAGCAACTTGTTTGCTCCCCTTTCTCGATTCCCCAACACTGTTCCCTTCCCCCAATTCCCCAATAAAAATCTTTAAAAAAAAAAACCAAAAAGAAAAATACTTATTGCCTCAATGACATGAAATGCTGTCAGGCTTTCTTTAATCCAACTAAGCAACAATAGAGTGCTAACTTAAAAAAAAAAAGTGTTCAAGGACTATAAATTTTCTCACTTTTTATATCCTTTGTCAGGGTGCCAAAGCTTATTAGGAAATTTGCCAAAACCATAAATATAAAAAATGCACTAGTCCTCCCTTGAGTAACCACATGTATGTTTCCAAAAATATATCCAAAGCCATTTTTCCCTTCTGTGAATTTGTTATAAAATGTAGTTAGTACAAACCTACGTTTGCTGCTCTAGACTTATTTATAGCAAACTTTTAAATCAATGTGTTTTAAAGACATTTGCAAAATGGAATAAATGTGAATAAATTCTAAATTTAAACCATGGTAATCTGGTTGTGCTATAAATTTTAAATATTGATGTAAAAAAAACAGAAAGATCCAACCAGAGCCAGCTCTACCCCCTAAATTTCAGCATCTACCCATCCTTCAAGCATGATATTTAAGGCATATATGTCTTCATTAGAAGAGATGGTTTTGGCAGCATGCACTGCTACAGGTGAATATGTGCAGAGAACCAAATGTCTGTGTGTGTGTGTGTGTGTGTGTGT
>NW_017731499.1:2141550-2143504 GCF_001890085.2 Hipposideros armiger
GAGGGCAGTGTCACTGGCCCTCATATGTGGGATCCAAACTGGGGCCCTCTTGCGTTCCAAGCCAGCTCTTAACCAATGTGCCACTCGGCCGGCCTGGGAGAAGTTGTTTATGAAATAGGCTCCTTGATGACACGAGCGTGTGGCACAGAGACTCTATGGGGAATTTGCAAGATTTCTAGGCAGCATGGAAACCCTTGGAAGATACGCAAGTCAAAAAGAATGCATGGAACATTTTATGTTTACTCGTGAGAAGCAAGCAATTATTAAATATCAGCATATCCGTCCCGACTGAGATATCATTGGAACAGAAGTGATCAGCCTAGGAGGAAATAAAGCAGGGACTGATAAGACCAGAGAAAAGGCCAGGGAGCAGAATACAAAGACAAGGAAGGAATAGTAGACAATAAGATGTGACTAGCCAGGGAGCCAACTGTCCCTCAAGGAAGCCAAAACGGAATCAAGTTCAATGTGTTTACAAACAAGAGTAGCAGTTCCAGTGGTAAATTTTGGTACATGCTTTTTTTTTTTAAGATTTTTTTTGGGGGGAATTGGGGAAGGGAACAGTGTTAGGGAATTGGGAAAGGGGAACATTGTATTTTTCCAGGACCCATCAGCTACAAGTCAAGTTGTTCTTCTTCAGTCTTAGTTATGGAGGGCGCAACTCAGCTTCAAGTCCAGTCACCGCTTTTCAATCTAGTTGCGGGAGGCACAGCCCACTATCCCATGCGGGAGTTGAACCGGCAGCCTTGTTGTTAAGAGCACATGTTCTCACCAGCTGAGCCACCAGGCCAGTCCTGTTATGTGCTTTTTACCATATTAAAAAAAATTACAGTAGTAGCTCTGAGAATTGTTTGCCTCATGAAGGCAATTAAGTAAATTCTTAAAAGGCTGTGAAGTAAAATATTGGGTCGTCGAGAAAGTCATGACGCATTTTTGCATAGAAAACATAGAAAAAATATGTCATGATTTTTCCGACGACCCAATAGCTTCAAAACAGTGAGGAACTGCTAATTTTATAGACAAAAGTCATTCACACTAAGAATCCATTTCAGGGGAAAAGACCACAGAAAAACACCAGAATGTTATAGATTAAATACAAAAGTTAGGAGGAAGGATATGGAAAACATGAACTGCATTCCTGAGCTGAGGAAAAAAAAAATGAAGTGGATCTAAACAACCTCAATATCAAAAGAATTTAAAAAGCAAAAGTGGGGCCGGCCGAGTGGCTCAGTTGGTTGAGAGCTCGCTCAAGAGTGTGAGTTCTGAGCAACAGAGTCGCCAGTTCGATTCCCGACCTGAGTTGACCTGCTGCTGAGTTGCCAACAGGTGTCAGGATGGCTCAGCTAAAAAAAAATGAAAAGTAAAAATAAAAAGTAAAAGTGGTAGGGAAAAAAATGTAAAACGTTTCCCCATTAAACTCTGAAAGTTTTACTTCAGAATATTCTGAGAGTACCCTGGTAACATTTGAAAGTATCTGCTTTTATGTATTTTAACAACCCCAATCTAAAGAAAGGAGATGACAGACTGGCTGAGTAGCTCAGTTGGTTAAGAGCACAAGCTCTGAGCAGTAAGGTCGCTGGTTCGATTCCCACATGGGCCAGTGAGCTGCGCCTGAGCTGAGCTGCCGCTGAGCTGCCAACACATGGGAAGATGGCTCAGCTGGTGAGAGCACGTGCTCCTCACAACAAAGTTGCCAGTTCGACTCCCACATGGGATCGTGGGCTACGCACACCCGCAACTAAGATTGAACACCGCACCTTGAGCTGAGCTGCCCTGAGCTGCTGACTGGCGGCCAGATGGTGACTGGACTTGGAGCTGAGCTAGCTGCACCCTCCACAACTAAGACTGAAGGACAACCACTTGGCTGTTCCCCTTCCCCATTCCCCAATAAAAAAATCTTTAAAAAGAAAGAAAGAAAGAAAGAAAGAAAGAAAGAAAGAAAGAAAGAAAGAAA
>NW_017731499.1:2144109-2151931 GCF_001890085.2 Hipposideros armiger
TTCATAACAGTAGCAAAATTACAGTTATAGAGTAGCAACGAAAATAATTTTATGGTTGGGGGTCACCACAACATGAGGAACTGTGTTAAGGGGTCGCGGCATTAGGAAGGTTGAGAACCGCTGCTAGAGAATGTACCATTTGCCTTCTTTAAACTCGATTCCTTTTCTTAGGGTTTTTCTGTGTTTTCACCTAAAAAGGAGCAGAATGTTGGGATTTCAAACTGCTACCCATCAGAAAAATCTGTGTTTAGATATGGCAGTTTTAGAAGTCTTGATTTTTTTTTTTTAAGATGGTCAAGTTTTTAATGAATGACAAGCCTTGTTTAGAGGAAAAACAAACATTTTTTCAGAGGGCTCTGGCAGGCAGCAGGCCACTACTGACACCCTGTGGCCAGTTCATATAATTACAATAGCACTTTTTGGGGCCCTTTCAAAAGCAAAATTAAACTGGCTTTTTTTTTTTTTCAATAGTATGTTTAAACACTATTTTAAAAGTTTTAACTTTCTATTTTGAAATACTTATAGATACACAGGAGGTTGCTAAGAAATGTATAGGGAAGCTTCATGTACCCTTCCCCAAGTTTCTACCGATGTTAACATATTATCAAAACCAAGAAACTGACATTGTTCAGATTTCACAAGTTATAAATAGACTCACTAGTGATAATAGTATTTTAAAACATTTATCACTTTCAGTTACAGTTGACATGCAATATTATATTAACTTCAGGTGTACAACATAGTGACTAGACATTTATATAACTTATGAAGTTATCACCCCAATTAGTATCCGACACCATACATAATTATTACCATATTATTGACTATATTCCCTATGCTGTACTTTACATCCCTGTGACTATTTTTATAACTGCCAATTCTTAGTTCTTAATCCCCTCTCCTTTTTCACCAATCCCCAAACCCCCCTCCCACCTGGCAAGCATCAATTTGGTCTCTGTATCTATGAGTTTGTTTTGTTCATTTATTTCATTTTTTAGATTACTCATATAAGTGAAATCATATGGCATTTTTCTTTCTCTGACTTATTTCATTTATCATGGATTCGTCTAGGTCCATCCATGTTGTCGCAAGTAGCAACATTTCATTCTTTTTTAAAGCTGTGTAATATTCTATTGTATATACCATATTTTGCCGTGTATAATGCACACTTCTTTGCCCAAATTTGTGAGGGAAAAATAAAGATGAACATTATACTTGGGTAGTACTAATTCCATATCTATATAAATGTTTTTTGTTGTTGTTGTTTGAAATTTTATTGGGGAACAGTGTTTTTCCAGGATCCATCAGCTCCAAGTCAAGTAGTTGTTTCAATCTAGTTGTGGAGGGCACAGCTCCTTGGCCCACATGGGAATCGAACCGGCAACCTTGGTATTATGAGCCTGCACTCTAACCACCTGAGCTAACCAACCGCCCTCTATATAAATGTTTTTAATTCTTTTATTTATGCTTATGAGTTAAAAGTGTAACTCTAGAAATCAATAATGATATCCATATGCAATATCTTGGAATATGATAATCGGTTTTGTTGAACTTACGATGAACTTGCAATGACCAAAGAGCTCTTGGCCTATTGTGATGCTTAAATATCATAAATTTGTTACTCATACATAAAATTTCTTGTACCTTGTATCTGTTCTTGTGTTTTGTAATTATTTGTTACATAGTTTCTTGTACCATAATATGTTAAAAATAAATGCTAAAATTCCTTTATAATACAAAAAAAGCATCTTAATGTAAACAAACAAAAATTTGAATTTAGAAATTAAGAAATTTGAATTATTGAATTAAGAAAAATTTTTTTTCCTGAAAGTTTGGACCAAAAGTGTGGGTGCACATTATACCCAGGAGCACATTATACACGGCAAAATATAGTATGTCCACAAAGAAACCTGCACACAGATGTTTATAGCAGCTTTATTCATAATTGCCAAAAATTTGGCAATTAATAATATTCCAGACAATGGAATATTATTCAGCACTAAAAAGAATTGTGCTATCAAGCCATATGACTCAAAGGAATCTTAAATGCATATGACTCAGTGAAAGAAGCCAGTCTGAAAAGGCTGCATACTGTATGATTCCAAACATATGACATACTGGAAAAGGTAAAATTATAGACAAAAAGATGAGTGGTTGCGAGGGGCTTTGGGGGAGGGGAGAGGGATGAATAGGTGGAGCACAGGTAAATTTTAGCGTAGTGAAAATACTCTGTATGATACTATTATGGTGGATACATGTTTCCAAATCCATAGAATGTATAATACTCAATGAACCCTGAGGTAAACTATGGACTTTGGGAGATTGTGATGTCAGCATAGGATAAAGTGTAAGGAATGTCTCACTCTGGTGGGGATGTTGCTATGAGGGGGGCTATGCATGTATGGGGGTTAGGGGAATATGAGAAATCTCTCTACCTTCTGCTTATTTTGCTATAAACCTAAAACTTCTCTAAAAAATTGCCTTAGGGCCAGCTGAGTGGCTCAGCTGGTTAAGAGCTCGCTTGGGAGCGCCAGCTCTCAGCAGCAGGGCTGTGGTTTGGATCCCTCAAAGAGGGCTGGTGACGCTTGCCTTCTACAGCTAAGATGATGAACAACAGCTCGACCTAGAGCTGGGCTGCTGTGAGTCGCCAGCGACAGTGTAGGCTGCAGTGGGCTGCCATGAGCTACGTGAGTGGCTGGCAGCCAGTGTGAGCGGCTGGCAGCCGATGTGAGCTGCCGGGAGCCGCTGTGAGCAGCCGACCAATGACCAGCGACCGATTGCCCCACCTAGGAAGAGCACAATGGTCATACCAACATGGGCCAGTGAAGCGACGTCCTCCACAACTAGACTGAAAAACAATTTGTTTTTCAGCAATTTGTCTGTCTGTTCCCCTCCCCCCAATTCCCCAATAAAAATCTTAAAAAATATATATTGCCTTAAAAAACAAACAAAAACAAACCAGAATACCTACATGTAAGAATTGCCTGTATGTAAAATTAGTGAATGACTGGATAGTCCTGAGATGCAAAATCCAAACTTTGAGGATTCCATTATTAGACTAATTCTCCTGAAGTTCAAAGCTGTTTTATGCATGCATTTCCCAAGTCTAGTACTGTACTTGGCCCTTGGTAGGGAAGTAATGGTTGAAGGATGTGAGGATATGTGGGTGATTGAATGAATAAATGAAAACTGATATAACTTCGTGGCTCAATGGCTGAGTTCAACAAAATTCCTGAGATGGTGTCATCGTAAGATTGGGAATATGGGAAGAACAGATTTTGAGGAAACTCTGATGAAAAGTTGAGTGTCTCTTGGAAAGCTGAGACATCTTTTTTTCAAGATTTTATTGGGGAATTGGGGGAGGGAACAGCTTTGGGGAATTGGGGAAGGGGAACAGACAAGTTGCTGTCCTTTTGTTCTTCAGTCTAGTTGTGGAGGACGTCGCTTCACTGGCCCATGTTGGTATTGTCATTGCGCTCTTCCCGGGTGAGGCAGATCAGTCACCAGCCGTTGGACAGCCGCTCATGGTAGCTAATGGCAGCTCATGTGGGTTGCTGGCTGCTGGCCGTTCACGCCGGCTGCCAGCCACTCACATTAGCTTACCGCAGCCCACTGCAGCCTATGTCGATGTTGGCGACTCACAGCAGCCCAGCTCCAGGTCGAGCTGTTCACCATCTTAGCTGTAGAGGGCAGTGTCACTGGCCCATGTGGTGTCTGAACCGGGGCCCTGCTGCTCAGAGCTCGCGCTCCCAAGCCAACTCTCAACCAAAGAACAACTCGGCCAGCCCCTGAAACATCTTTTTACTTACTTTATTGTATTTTTTATGGGGGAACAGTGTGGCTTTCCAGGACCCATCCAGTAGTCTCAACCCAGTTGTGAAGGGTGCAGTTCAGTGGCCCATGTGGGGATCGAACCGGCAACCTTGGTGTTATGAGCACTGTGCTCTAACCACCTGAGCTCACCTGCCGCCCGAGACATCTTTTTAGGTGAGTCAAAATTATACTTATGACCTGATTATTTCTTGCAATTTCAAGTATAGAAAATGAGTTATACAAACAGGAGATGTTAATCCTTTTGAGTGTAGAACGTAGAATCTGGGATTAGCTATAACCACCTAAATAACCTGCCATTTTCTCCATCTAGGGACCATTAGACTGAAATCACTATTAACAAAATTCTATTTGTGGTCTTTAGGCACATGTGTTAATTCTATTACCATTCAAGGACTGAGAATTTATAGTTCAGAAAAGTCCTAATTGGGAATCCTGGTTTTGTATTAACATACTAATTATAAACAGGAAAAACAGTAACATTTAAGGAAAAACAAGTAGGTAGTACAGAACTTTTGAATATTTAATTAAATGACAAAAAAGTTCTTTGCTATTTTAAACCCTTAAACACACCCGTGAACTGAAATGTACAGTAGATTAAGAGTTTTTGGTCTGGTGATCAGATAGTATTGATGTAGCAATTTCTTTGTACCCTCCTTTAAATATTTCTCAAGGACACTAGGAAATGCAATGTGACCTTTATTAAATACTTGGACTGTCTTACATACATTCAAAGCATTTAAAAATATGAAAATTTGGCTGCTCATTACACTTCCTAGAAGACAAATATCATGTATTTCCTCAAAACAAAAATTTTGCCAATTTCTCCCACCAGATCTGGGTTTGTCCACTAAATCTCTATGGTATGCAGAATGGATCCAAAAACCTAGCACTGACTTCCAGTGAAATATCAGCCACACACACACACACTCAACCTCTTAACCCACAAGAGCTAATATACTGCATAGATTTCCAGTATTCCTCTTGGCCCCTGGGTAGACCCACAGCCCTTTCGGCCACCAGGTAAGGTGTCCTCTGTATGTAGGCCTTGGAAATCAAGCACCAAATTGATTTGGGCTTTTTCATTTGCAATTCAGAGTGATCACCAATTCAACTGTGGCCTTTCCCCGTCAAAAAACTAGCATCCTGCTCAAGAAACTTAAAGAAATCTGTTTTCAACATAAAGAACACTGAGAATTTATTGGAAGGAACTAGATGCACGACGGAACAGGAAGGTAACCACCACAGTGAACAGGGACCAAGCCACAGGCCAAAGAATCACTTGGTGCTGCAAAATCTTTATTTGGCGGGGATTAAGAAACCATCCCCAGAAAACTGTCACGAAGAGAACGGATCATCTGATCAGGTAACGTGAGTATGCCCTCTGCAAAACAGACCTAAATCCTCACCTCCGAGTAAGTGCCACAAGTCTACCTACCTGTCTACCTTCCCACAGAACCTAATTTCCATGGAAAACATATTAAGCCAAACCCCTACAACACATTCAATGTATATTCACTTTGAAAAGCCCAAAAGGACAGTGGAATTACAAGTAAATTTATATTTTAGAGGTTTTCATGATGTAAAAAGTTAACATACAGTTGAATTTGTGCTAAAAAAAATGCCACCAACTCGCCTTGCTGGAGAGCCACCCTACTGCGGACTCATCAGTTTCTGAACCACGTGATCTTAGCAAGCATGGCCTTCCTGTTCTGCGGTGACTCTACCACTTGGCACTAGACAGGTGTACCCTGACTCAAATCCTGGAAATGGCCACTTACTGCCTCAGTGTATATTGAACAGTCACCCAAACTTAAGAGTCTGCTCTTCCAGCTTTCCAACCTAGAAGTGCCCCGTCTAAGTAAATCTACATAGGGTGAGGAACAGTCCGGAGGAAGACAGACTTATGGAAAGTATTCTTTTGCCACTAGCAGGCAAGATTCCATTTGGTGCCTCTATAATGCCCCCATGTAATGTCCCCCACTGAATGTGCTAACTCAGTGCTTTACAACCTCGGCTGACCACCGCTTTGCAAAGACCCACTGAGATACACCAGCTCAGCACAAGGGCAAGAAACCCGAGACATTCCCTAAGTTCCATGGCCGATGTGCATGCAGTGAGCCCATCACTGGCCTGAAGACAAGCTCTGGAAATCATTGCAAAGACTGCTTGTACTGGAGCCCGGGTAGGTAACTAAATGGTTTAAAGCAGGTGAAGATAAGGGTTACACCACAGGCATTCAAGTAAAACTAACAAGATACAGAAGGCAAATAGTTTACTTAGAAGCAAAAGCTACACTTTAATAATAAAAAACACAACCACAGAAAAGCAGAAGAGCAATGTAAAAACTGGATTCAAGCTACTGGTTCTTATATCCACGAATATATAACAGAATTACTTGTGCAGGTTTTTAAACATATTTACGGCTAGGCCTCCCTCTTAGAGAAGGCTGCGATGGAGATTGGTAAAGACCCAGGTATTTTTCAGAAGCCCTCTAGGGAGCTCTGATGTTAACTCCTGGTTGAGTTTTCTGATTTTAGGTTGACTGACGCACTTTGGATTTTTTTGGCCACTGTTTGGGGGTCTGGGGAGCTTTTCTTGCAGATTTATTAGCTGTAGTGAAGAACTTGGCCTCTGGCTTTTTGGGTGTCTGTCTTGGGTCTTTTTTCCCCAAGGGAGGGTTTCTTTCCTTCTCTGCCTCTTCTCTGATTCTTGGCTTCTTCCCTGGGCTCTTCCCTGGGGTTTTGAGCTCTGCTGTTTTCGGGGTCTCCAAAGCTGGGAAGGGCTTTCTCTTCTTCCCGCGAGGTGTGTTGGGACCAGGACCCTTTTGTGGAGACTTCTTTCCTGTGGCATGTTTTTGTCCCTAAGTAAAAGAAGAAAGTTAAATGTGGGGAAAAAGAAAACCAACTGACAATGTAACTCCAAGTTACTGTTTTGCTTATTTGGAATGAGGAATGGCTTTTCTTTTGGCCTCGCTGACATTTTGAAAGGCAGCTGTAGTCCGTTATTCGTGATTGTAAAAAGGACCCTGACGGTCTTCTGGTCCACTAGGAGGAAAGCCATCTTTCCCAATGGCTGAGGGCAGGGCCTGCTGGAAACACCCACCAGCACAGCAGGGAGACCTGCAACTCATCCAGGCCCTTCTTCACCTTTCAGCTATAAATTCCTTGCACTTGCATTAGGGCAGGGGGTTCCCAAACTGTGTGTGTAAAAACCAACTGGGGTGCCTGTCAGAAAAACCCATTTCCCTAACTCTGATTCAGAGTCTCTCTGAGGGGAGTGTTATAGGCCAGGAATCCTGAATTTTCCAAGCACCCCAGATGGCTTTTGCTGGTGACCCAAGGACAGCATTCTACCAACGAACTCTGTCCAATATAGAAGTAGGTAGGTAGTGTAAACAAAACAAAAACAACCACCAACAAAATTTTGTTTTTGAGCAATTATAAAATGATAAATTTAGGAAAATCTGAAAAACATCAAAAATATAAAAGACAAAACTCCCTAATAACTACCATGCAGTATTAAGTACTATTTACTACCTTTCTCCCATGAGTAAGTATGTATTTAAAAGCCAAATATTATGCCCTTTTCCCAGCTATTTCATTAGTATTTCCTAAGTGATATAAACTCTTACTAAACATTATTTTGAATAACTTTACAAAACTACGGCAAGGGTACATGACATGTTTTTCATTTTTGCTTCTACAGTGAACAATGAAGTAACTTCCATATTTATTACCCTGATCACATTTCCTAGATGGGTTCAAGGGGCTTACAGACTTTTAAGGGTTTTGATATACATCACCCTATCAGCTATGCTTTCCACTCTTTAATTTCCAAGATATTACCTGCCAGTCCTATTATAACCAAAACAGCGTACATTTTCTAAAAGCAATTGTACAGTTAATATGCTGATCATTTATGTTAACTTCAAATATTTTGATAAATTCAGTAGTGCTTTGGGGACACTTTAAAAGGAATATTTTCACTA
>NW_017731499.1:2152921-2154908 GCF_001890085.2 Hipposideros armiger
GCCTCTGAGGTCACAGCCGATGTAGCCTGTTTTACAAGACTTTCATTTCTTTTCTTCTCCTTTTGTTTTTCACGATATTCTTTTTGTTTTTGTATTTTCCTTGCTTCCTACCGAAAAAAATCAAACGTAATTTAAGTAGGGATAGTTTTGTTGGAAAATAAATGTCAGGGACTTAGCACTTGCATTTTAAAATACTCATCTGCTTCCCAAAAGGGCCTTGACCTGTACAAGCTCTGAGCACACAAACCCCATTACCAGCACTAGAACCCCAAACTCCACTTTGTTTTTGAGTCATAGGACAGATACATTTTACGTGGTAAATTATAAACAGCAGTATTCATAATCAGATATCTGAGGTATGCAGTCACAGGTTTTGTGAAAGTCAATCTCATTTATAGGTGAGTTAAGAATCATCCTAGGGCTGGCCGAGTGGCTTGTTGGTTAAAAGTTGGCTTGGGACGCCAGCTCTGAGCAGCAGGGCAGCCGGTTCAGATCCCACAGGGGCCAGTGATGCTGCGCCCTCTACAGCTAAGATGGTGAACAACAGCTCAACCTGGAGCTGGGCTGCCGAGTCGCTGGCGACAGTGTAGGCTGCAGTGGGGCTAGATTGGGCTGCCGTAAGCTACCGTGAGCGGCCGGCAGCCAGTGTGAGCTGCTGTGAGCCGCCGTCCAATGGCCGGCGACCAATATGCCTCAGCTGGGAAGAGTGCAATGATCACAATACCAACATGGGCCAGTGAAGTGACATCCTTCACAACTAGACTGAAGAACAAAAGGACAGCAACTTGTCTGTTCTCCTTCCTCGATTCCCCAATGCTGTTCCCTCCCCAATCCCCCCAAAAAATCTTTAAAAAACCCCCAAAAAACCCCCAAAAAACCTAAATTGCCTAGTATGTGATGTGAATTATAGCTCAATAAAGCTGTTACCAAAAAACCAATAAAAAACAAAAACAAAAAAGACCTCTGGTCATTTTTTCCTAAAGTTTACACAGCTAGAGGTCCATTATCCTTAGCACAGAGCACTGCTAAGTAACATCTACAATAGCGTCCAAATTCCATTTTAACCAGCAGTTCCATCTTCACAAAGCCCTCAACTGAATCTGCTGACAAACGGCAAAAAATCCAGACTTCCTGCTTCAATAATAGCAGTCGATGTTATTTTGGATCTTCCTCCCAATGAAACAAGTCAAAAGGCAGGGTAAAAAAATTAAAAAAAAAAAAATTTTTTTTCCATAAAAGTATTGAGGAGCTGATTACACTGTAAGAAATTAACACATTGTGGACCAGTGCCGCAGATTTGCATCTGTACATTACAGCTGTGCAAGACGGATGACGCAAATCTGCGTTTTTAACACACGCTTGGTTTTCACGCACTATACACTTAACTGTGCAATACATGGAGCCTTTCTCCGAGTGGTCCTGCTGACAAATGTTTATAGAAACGTAACCTCACTCTGAGGAGTTAATGATCTGTGATAAATGTAGGGAACAAACAGCTCTGCATTTCCCTCTGTTGCTCTGCTCTGTATTTAGTCAGCATTCAGGTTTCAATCACTTGACACCCATGACGGAAAGATGTAATTCTCACGGGAAAAAATATCTTACAAAGACGAAATTTCAGCGGAATTGTTGGTGAACACATTATCTGATGTTTCTGACAATGCTGATAGTGACAGTGAAAATGATAGTGGCTCTTCTATTATTGGAAACAGGCAAAACAAAATTGTGCATCCTTTACCAAGTTACAGTGACAGTGAACAAAGTGCAAACGCAAGTGACAATAACATACTAGATTCAGCTGTTTCCACATGGGTGAAAACAGATAAAACAACAAATTTAGGGCTATTTACCGGAAACCCAGGGGTGAAACAAATTCCCTCTGACCCGACAAAAGTATTACAAATAACAGGACTCTTTCTTGGAGACAGATTCTTTGATACGTTTTGTAAGGAAACGAATCTATATTACTTACAAAATCAGGAAAAGC
>NW_017731499.1:2155638-2203982 GCF_001890085.2 Hipposideros armiger
TAAAGAAAAAAGCTATTTGTATTTTTCAGTATAATATATTCATGAAGGGTGTTGATAAGGCAGATCAGTACTTGTCTTATTATTCTCTCCTGAGAAAAACAGGGAAGTGGCCAAAGAAAGTTGCACTTTTGGCTTATAAATTGTGCACTTTTCAATCCTTTTCGAAACTATCAAAAACTAAACCCTACATAAAAAATGAGATACAAAGAATTTCTGCTACAAGTGGCAAAAGACTGGGCTACAGATAAGGTGGAGACAGACTCAGACACAGATGCAACACATCCAGGAACATCAACCCAAACCCCGCATGTGCCTCATGAGGACCCCCGTGGGAGACCTTCGGGTGATATGTGCAAACATGTGCTAGAGAAAATTGTTGGAAGTGAATGGGGTAAAGGAAAATATTCTGTTAGGAGGTGCCATGTTGCTGCCCACAAGAAAAGAAGTGAAACTCGGTACATCTGCAAGTTCTCCTTAGTGCCACGCCACAAGGGGGAATGTTTCCAGAGGTATCACACCCTCAAGCACTACTAGGGTCTTTGGTGAGTATTTCCTGAAAATTTCGGTTCACAAAAACAGCGAATTGATTATACATTTTTAAAGAAACACAGTATAAAAGTTGATTTAAATGGTTTAAACCCCGGGAACACGCATTTAAACAATTTAAATACCCCGGCCTCAATGTGTTAAAAATGAGAATTCATTTCTGCCCAGAGAGTATCGGCTAATCTCTAACCTCTAACAGCCCTATGGGACCTGGGTGTGTGTATATGTGGGGGTGGTGAAGGGAAATCAAATCCCAGCGTCCACAGTGGGTAGAAATTCCAAAAGGAATCCCCTCACATGATAAGCTGGGACCCCGGTGAGTTCTACCTTTAGGACCAAGATGAATAGGAAGCAGAGTTGTGCAAGTGCGGCGCCATGGTTTGCTCTGTCATTCAGGGGCCCTCAAGCCTTGAATGTGCTTTCAGGTGATCCAGGCTGAGAATGCCCCAGGGTGCCTGGCAAATGCAAATGCCAATCCCCCGGATAAAGGACCTCCATCCTACACCTCAAATTATTTCTGCAAATAGTTTTCCAAATGCCATGACCGTCACACAGTCAGAGATAACCAAACACTTAGGGGACCAGCAGGTAGAGACGGCTGGCTGCAACGCCAAGACTTCTATTTGAATGATCAGACAACCATAAAAAATGTATGGCTCTTATGCTTCAAGAATTCAGATGAACTGGAAGACTATTTATACATATCAGAAAACAAAAAGTAAAGCCAATCTGAAAAAGAACAAAACACGGAACTTCTGGAAATAAGAAAATAAAAGACCAAAATTAAAAGCCCATTGGACACAATACGGTTAAAGAAAGAATGGATAAACCAGGAGGTAGGCCCAACAAAGAGCAAAAAATTCATTTTTTTTCTTATTCTGCCTTCTTTTGCAATAGTACCTGGTAGCACCGAATACCAAGAGGTATCTGTTAGCCTAATAGAGCCTTAACTTTTGCCCATAAATAACAAAAGTACTTAATCAACTAGATTTTGATCCTTTCTCTTAGCACCGCTTGCCACTGGATAGGCCCTTCTAAGCCTAGTGAACCCTTTTACGGGAAATTAAAAATTAGAACACCTAACTTATCCATAAACGTTATTTGTATTGTACAGTACTTTACTCATACCAATATTGAGTAATCTCATATGTAAAAAGGGAACAATAGCACAAAAGCACTGGAAAACTACTGAAAGATAAAAGTCAGGCAGGAATGGCTACGTAACTCGCTCTCCTGGGACAGCATTTACATCCTGAAGTCTACCCAGTGGGTACAATTCCACTCACTTTTTTCTTCTGACTAGGAGTGCGCACCCCGTTGGCTTCATCCTGACTGCTCACAAATGAAGAAAAGACGGGAAGGGCGACCGACCTCTCGGTCTTCACGTACAAGAGTTTCACGCTCTCCCACTTCTGAAATGACAAAAAAGAGCGATATAATCTACACGTCTGGTTCCTTTCAAGCGATCCATCAATTGATGCATCTGCAAGACTATACCTCCGGCAATTTCTGTGCAAGTTTTTTCACGACAGCAACAATGTTTTCGACGATGTGCTGAACTTGCATTCCAGTGTGACCGATGCGGATAGTGCTGAAATTGAACAAAGTTTCAGACACAAAAGGCTTTTAAAAATAATGCTCCAAAATAAAGCACAGGCAGGTGAGAACTATAAATACACAACCCTAAAAAATATTTGTATAGGTTCTAAATATGCTTTAAAGGAAGATTATTATCTTTCATGTTCTAGAAAACGCCCTGCTCCTAAAATGCCCTAACAGGAAGAGGACATCGAGGAGTTGGTACCTAACTGTGTGAGGCTGGGAGGCCAGAGGGAGTTCTACCTTCATTCTAGGAAACACAGGTCAGTAGCCCACAAGGTTTTCTCAGTACAATCACCCCCAGGAGTGGCTGTTCTGAAAGGAATGGCCCCCAACAGGGTTGCTTTCTGTCTTTATAAAAAATGGCACTGCCCTTCTTATAGCCAGCTGCCATGTCTGAAGCAAATATTTCTTCCTCCTACAGTACTGGTCCTCTGGCCAAGAGCAAGACATCCCTTCATCTGAAGCAGAGTGCAGACGTAAGCCAAGTAGGAAGCCCGGAAGTGCCCAGCGCTCAGCCACGGGGTCCACCTGTCCCCACTGTCCCTGCCATGGGAGCCGAAAGGCAGGTGTCTCAGAAGCAGGATGAAACAGGGGCTGGTGCTCCCACCTGCCTCTAGCCAGAGACAAGGCTCTGCCCACTCTGTGTGCCCTTGCCACCTACTTCAAGCACACCCTCGGCTTCCCAGATGGAAAAATTGCAATATGGGAAGGAGAGAAGAGAAGGGAAGGGAGGGAAAGAGGGCGGATGGAGAGAGGGAAGGTAGGAGGGGGAGAAGGAAGACAGAAAACTGGTGCGTTGTGGAAAGGTGGGAAAGGATATGAAATGGTTTAGGTTTTTGTATTTGTTTAAAATGAGTTGTTCACAAGGTTCCTTAAGCTGTGCGTTTGGCTTGGAAAAACCTCAGGGGGAGGAGCCTGCTATCCCTTTATCTGCTGCATGGTGCTGCACCCTCTCCCAGCTACTCACCCATCCCATGAAGCAGGCCTCTGACCTTCTAATTGCTTCCCATGAGCCACTACTTTGATGCCAGCCTATAACCAAAGAGTTGGGGTCCAGGCCTGACAACCATCTCTTCTCAGCTGCCCATTGACACCCAGTTAAGGGGCTTCCCACCTGCAGGCAGAGGCAAGCCCAGAGCCCACCTGTCTTGCCCAGTCAAGCCTCGCTCTGCCCTACCTGGAGACACTACCAAGGGCTGGCCTCCCTGGTGAGTAGTCAAGACACCTTGGTGATCCCATTTTATGGTGTGTGTGACCACTTGGTACACACAGACTCCTGGGGTATCTTTGAGAGGAAGGGCGGTTCCCTACAGCTTTGCTGTCCATCCATCTCATCACAGCTGCCCATCCATCTCATCACAGATGCCCCAATGAGCAGACTAAGTATTTTATGGGATAATCTTGAATATGTTGAAACCAAGGCTGAGGTGGATCTTTACGTCAAAGGATAATATGATGCCAGTCAACACGAAGGCCCCAAACTCCTATTGTTCTCTAAGCATGAATCTTATTTCCTTGCTATGCTTAATCTAGAGGTGCCCTATCCTGTAAGGTAACCATTGGCCACCAGCCACATGTGCCTGTTTAAATTTCAACTAAAATCAAGTAAAATGAGAAATTCAGTTCCTCAGCTGCAGTAGCCACATTTCAAGTGCTCAACAGCCCCTGGCTAATGACTCCTGTAGGGGCCAGCTGGGACATAGACCATCTCCACCCCTGTGGAAACTTCTACGGGACGGCACAGTCCTAGTGGACCGAACATGTCCAAGGAATGAATTTTAGCTTTCACAGAAGGATCTGGTTTCATTAACACTATTTTGTAGAAAAAGTTTATAAAATCGTTATTAAATATTCAACACAGGGACACATTCTGCCTCTTACCTACCTGCATGAACCACTGTTAGAGACGTTTAAGACCGTTCCGCCAATCGATTCGTTGATCTCTCTGGAGAGGTTCTTGGCCAGAAGGTTCACAGGGACTGGAACTCTAGGACAACACGCAGGCAGTCAGAGCACAACGCATACACAGCGGTAAGTTTCGTGCTGCTCAAGCCCAGTCACTGCTCAGAAACTTACTTCTTCCTGTTGTAGAAATGTCTCCCTAGGTGGGAGGGTAAGAGCCGCCTGATTCTTGCATCCGTAAGGAAGAAGTCGAAACTACCCACGAGGCGGAGCTTGGCTTCATAAGCTTTGTATTCCTTTTTTAAAGTTCTGAAGGGGATAATCTAGAAAACGTAAGGCAGAGTAAAAACATAAAAAGTTAAGAGCCTGAACGACGACAAGAAAAAAGACTTGGGCGACAACATATATTCAGATTTAAATGTCCTGGAGCACAGTTTAGAGAACACGTTGAGTGCCTAAAATGTGCCAGGCACTATGCTGAATGCTGGGCACATGGAGACAAATGTAATAGGACCTAAGCTGAAGAAATGACACCAACTACAACACAGGGTGAGAAGCGCCAAGTCAGAGGCAAACACAGGATTGGTGCCCTGGGAGAACAGAGGAATGGGCTACAGGAAGGACTGGCTGGAAAATCTTCAAGAGATAAAAGTTACCGATGCGGGGTGACCGGTTAGCTCAGCTGGTTAGGGCATCGTGCTGATAACACCAAAGTTGCCGGTTTGATCTCCGCATGGGCCACTGTGAGCTGCGCCCTCCTTAATAAAAAGAGTCAACTATGCCACTGTAGCACGAAAGCAATGTGTAACCAATGACCATGGCTGTTACCCAATAAAAAATTTATATAAAAAAATTAAATCACTTAAAAAAAGTTACCGATGCACACACTGAGCTTTTGGGTCAACAAACCTAGACAGCTCGGCCATCATAGGAAAAGATAGAATACCTGCTACCTAAAGCCAAGGAGAATTAAAGAGAAAATTAAATTCCTAGGAGAGAAATAGTAGGTAACACAGCAATGTATTATACTTATCACTTCAATTGAATCAAATCTTTTAATTGCCTGCTCCCTACCTGAGAAATGGTTTTAATTCCATGCTTCTTCAAAAGCCTCTTATAAAAACGCTCCGTCTTTTCGGGAGTTACATTGGGTTCATCCTTAGTAAATAAACAGATCTCTGCCAAATCTGATCGAATACTATGAGGCAAGGGTCTGCAAAATACATGAGAAGGAACTTATTACAGACAGAATGTATGTTTATATTCCACAGACTATACAATATGCTCACTGTCATTTCAATAAACTTCACTCATGCCACTGAAGCAAATACTATACTGAGAACATTAAAAAATGTATCTGGTTTTCCCCCCTACAGAAAAGAGACTTAAGGTTGAAGAAAATCACCACAAATACCCATAGGCCAAAATAGCAATTAATATTTGAGCTATAGTAAGAGTTAAAAAACAACCAAAGACACCCAAAATAGTGCATATATAACTATTATTTTATAAGTTGCTATACACACACATATTAAAATGTGCTAGAAAAATCAACTTGCAT
This sequence comes from Hipposideros armiger, assembly GCF_001890085.2. Classification (NCBI taxonomy): domain Eukaryota; kingdom Metazoa; phylum Chordata; class Mammalia; order Chiroptera; family Hipposideridae; genus Hipposideros; species Hipposideros armiger. The sequence continues at coordinate 2,161,250 of NW_017731499.1, forward strand.
CAGGAAACTTCTGGCTCAGAACTTGACCTTGGAGAAAAGTCTGGGCTCCATAAACAACATAGATGTTAAGAGCTGAAAGAGAAAACATGGAGCAAACCAAGAGGGACCAGCAAACATGCAATAATTATTATATTGACTCTTAGAAAAAAGAATGTTTAACGCATTTCCTGGGCCTGCATGTCCTGAGGAAACAGTCCCTTAGTTTAAGAAGAGAAAGCAATACACAGTAGCACACGAGATGGGAAGCGCTGCGAAGCTGTTAAGTGGCAGAAATCACCAAGAGGTGAGCAGGAAAATATTCTAGACAAAGTGAGGGCTTTCCAGAAAGGAAAAACTGCCCGAGCAAAGGTGTGGAATAAAGAATGCGTGCAGGATACATAAAGCAGAAACTAAGGCAATGTGGCTGGGGCAGGTTTCTGAACATGACTTACTTAATAGAGAGTCTGGGAATCAAAAGGGTCTTCAATTTGTGATCCGTCTTGCCCCACCCCACGCCCTCCACAAGGAAGAGAAAAGAAACCAGCTACCCTACCCTACACACTGCTTTCTTTAGCAGAGCTGGCTTTTTGACACTCAGGAAATGAAGGGCTCAACAGAGAGGCAGGATTACCAGATACAGGCCCCAAATATTACATGGGACCTACTTATACTCAGAATTTACTTTTGTTGTTGTTGTTGTTAAGTCTGGAAACTCTGCAGAGGGGGCACCTCTTAACAGTCCTAGCAATAAGAATGTGTCTTCGCCCCGGTTTCTTTTCTTTAAGGAGTGCACTGCCAAGTTCTTAAGTCTCTGTAAAAAGGAGCGAGTCCAGTACCTCAGGGATTTTAACTTGGAACTAACTTGACACAGAAAGACATCAGATTCTATGAAAATACAAAAATTGTTTAATTTATTCTAACCTTTGTTCTCTCAAAACCTGGGTTTCGGATTCAACAGAACTGCTTAAGTTAACTGTCCACCAAATCCCCAGGAAACTTGTGAAATTTCTAGAAAATTTTATGTTTGAATTCGTATGGTTTTTTTTTTTTTTTCATGCCCCTCAGGTCTCCATATGAGAAGTTTTGTTAAACTCACTGGCACCCAAAGCAGGGCAACACTGCCCTACCTGGTGGCTCAGTATTAGCATGGCAACTCATCATTGAGGTCATATGGTTTTTTTTAAGACACAATTACTGTTTCGACTCAAGATTTTTATTTTGAGTTTGAGAAGTTTCCATTAAAAACTAAGATGCGACTATTAAAGTCACACAGAATTGACCAAGCAGATACAAACGGCAAAGGTAGAAAACCAGAACTTACAATCTGACCCTCAGTTCTTTACTTGGAATTTTCCATAATACCACCATTAAAAAGAAATTTTCATTCTCATTCAAAAGCAATCCATTCGCGTTTTTCCTGGACCTGGAATGGGTCAACAGAGCTTCCACTGCCTTTTTGATCTGCAAAGTGGAGGTACACAAATAAAAATTAAATCTAATTTAGCATTTGCCCTCACCCCCCACTCTTCCCCTTTTTTTCTGCTCAAATTCTTTGTTAATAGGCAACCTCCACAACCATGGTTATGAGGATCCTGGAATTTGTAAACAGAAGAATGTAAGAACCCATCAGAACCACCCAAGTATCCGCTTATAGCACTCAGTCTGAAGAAAAGCATCTCTTCCACGTAAGACTTTGTGCCAGATGGAGCATTCCCTGCCGGCGATGAAGGCAGGAATCCCATCAAATGCGCGCGCAACACACACTGCAACCAGCCTTTACTGAGCGCGTCCTATGGGCCAGGCCCCTGGCTACAGCACTTTATGGGCATTATCTCCCCTGAGAGGCAGCAGAGCCCATTTTAAATACGAAGTAACTGAGGCTTGCAAAATTTAGCGACTTGGCCACAGTCAACAACGGCAGGAAAGCAGAGCCAAACGCACCAGACCCTAGAACACCAACCTATGCCTGCAATCCAATACAAGAGAGCCCGGGGTGGGGAAAGCGGGCGGCCTACCGCTGCGTATGAAGGAGCCCGCAGGTGGAGCGCACGCGAACGAGCGACCCTCCTACCGTTGCGGCGGTGTCTACCGAGGCGCGGAGCCTGCCTCCGGCACCCCGCGCCTCACAAGGCCACGGCCACCCGTTTCCGAACCTCCCTACCCAGGGGCTACTCACCTGCCCTTTGTCCAGCTGCTCCACTGCGACCTGGGTCTCTGGAGTCGACGCTGCGGTTGCGGCGGAAGTCGAAGTCGAGTCCTCCATGTCCCTCTCACCTCGTGTAGACTCGCGTGCAAGAACCCAAAGCGGGCGCCCCGTGCGCACGCGCGAGCACAGGCCTGTAGCCGGAAGTTAGGAGGCGTGGCATGGGTCAAAGCGTCACTTCCGGGCGTCGCGCCGTAGTGCTTTGGCGGGCGCGAGCAAACTGGATGTCGCTCTCCCTGAAGTCTGAGTCTCTCCCTTAGGGCAACGGCAACATCTGTGCTTCCTTTTTGCTCCGGGATTCCGTGAGGCGCGGGGAGCAACCTGGTGACGTCTCGCCGTCGCTCTTCCACGAGCAAGCGCCTGGAGGAGGGAGAGGAGGCCTTGTCCACTCACCCAGTGGGGTCACCCGCCCTCGGTGGACCCCGCCTTTGGGCAGGCCGCGTGTGGCGTGGGGGAGAGCGGGGAGTCCTGGCCCCGCCACCTAAGTGCTGGGTGACTTGGGGCGAACCACCTACGCTGCCCAGCCACTGTCTAGTCGCACGCCAGGGTGGCGCGAACCTCCCCGCAGCTGGTGAGGATTCTGTGGACTCAGGCAATGGAAACACCAGACACGTCGTTACGCGGTGTTGTGGGCCCGAACGAGGAGCCAGAGCCAGGGTCTCACAGAGGCGGGAGGTAAGAGCATATGAACGTAAACGTGCAGGCTGGACTACGCTGGACAGCCTCCCTGCTGCCTCACATCCCCAGAGGTGACCACTGTTTCCCCCCGGACCTTTCCAGGGATGTTCTAGGCATGTTTAGGGACTAGTTATGCTTTTTCCTCTTAATGGATGATTGGGTTTAAATTTAATCTTTTTTTTTTTTAACACAAATAGTAGTCTAGTATACCCGTTGTTCTGTACGTTGACTTTTCCTCCTCCTATATCTTGGAAGTTGTCCAAGTCAGTACATAGTCTTTGCCTCATCTTTTTTAACGGCCTAAGGTAATGGCCTTTTACCACGTAGATAAACAACAGTTTATTTCGGAGATTTTTGATGGACATTCAGGATGGTTCTAGTCTTTTTGCAACTAGCTACGGAAACTGTTGAGAGAGGAAAAATTGGGAGTAGGAGGCTTTCCCTGTCAGTTGTTTTCAGAAAGTGCACCTTCCATATTGCCCAAGCTGGAGAAAGGGGAACGCCTGCTGCTGACCTCTACTAATGACTGTGTCTTTGATCAATTTGGAGAAGAGACGTTCTTAAATCTTTGGTATCTACTCCCACTTGTCTATTCTAGAATCTAGTCTTAGATTAATTTTAGCACAAGATTATGAATTGTTACATTAGGCTTCTTGTATCACTGTTTTCTAGTATTGTGAAGAGCATTAGGGCTGTCAGATGTGTCACCTGCATTCAAGTTTGAGAACCAGACTGCTAGGCCAAGGGAATGGCGTGAACTCAGGTGAAAGAGCACGGAGTGTTTGGGAGTAGTAAGTGGCTGGATCAGGGATGTGCACAGAGGAGGAGTGGCAGACAAGACTAGAATGGTAGGTTAAGGAATTGATTACCAAGCTGAGGGTTTATACTTTGGAGAAATCATACAGATAGAAGGTTTTTGAACTGGTGCTAGGGAAGAGGAGCAAGTAGTGATAAAATTATGCTTTATAAAGTTAATCCGAGTGTGGTATTGGGATGGTTTAAAAAATGTCATATGCCCACAAATTCTTTAATACTGAAGTGATGGACCTTCATTCCCTTCCACTTGCGTGTGGGCTGGACTTAGGGACTTAACTTCTATCAAAGAGAATATGGCAGAAGTGATAGGATGTCACTTCCGAGGGTAGGTCATAAAAAGACTATGGTTTCCACCCTGAGTATTCTTTTGCCCTCCTCTCTTCCTCCCATTCTCTTTCTTTCATTCATATTACTTGCTCTGGCTGAAGTCGGCTACCATGTTCTGAGGCTACTCAGGCAGCCTGCCAGCAACCACTTGAGCGAGCTTGGAAGCGGTTCCTCCCCAATCAAACCTTGAGATGATTGCAATCTTGAGAGACCCTGAGCCAGAACCATCTAGCCAAGCTGTTTCCAGATTCCTGACTCATAAAAACTGTGATCGTAACTGTAGAACCATCTCAAACTGGCTCTATCCTATTTCTAACAAGATACCGAGTTGCTTTTCAGACACAGCAAACCAAAACCACAGGTCATGCAGCTGAGGCATGCGCAGAGACAATTTTGACCTCCAGTTGCTCCCAGAACCAAAGTACCCTCTACCTCCCGAAACCAAAGGACTGGAACATGACTGACCAGAACTTGAACACCAGAACCCTTTCAGAAGCGAAGGGTCCATTGTTCCAGGAAGATCTGGTGCTGAAGCCCCTTACCATATCTTACCATAAATGGCCAAGCTCCAAAGCTCTCCAATCAAAACCTGCCCACCAGCACTTGCATGCCAGCCTGTTTCCCCTAACCCCTTAAAACTCACCGATTGAAAAAAAATTTTTAAAGGAAAAACAAAAAACTCACCCTGAACTCCGGATCGGGAGACAGATTTGAGCTTTGTCTCCTGTCTCCTTGCTGGTAGACTTCACAATAAAACCTTTTTTCTCAAAAGCTTATGTCAGAGTTTTGGCTTCTATGTGTGCTGTGAGCCCTTGCTTGGTAACGTTATTTAAGCCACTGAATTTTGGGATGATTTATTACCCATGAAAAGATAGTAGAAATTTGTAGACCTCCATCTTCAAACCCATCAACTGTGTTGACGTATTAGACCTATTAGGACCTCGCACCCAACGGTTCCAGCCATGAACTGCCCTCAAACCTGCTCCTCCTGTGTCATTGGCATCAACTGCCTAGTTGCCCAAGCCAGAATACCGGAGTCATCCTTAACTCTTTTCTCCTCATCCCCCAAATTAGTCAATAATAAACGCTTGTTTATTCCTTTTAAATTGCTCATGTATTTATCCAGTTTTTATCCCTTCCACCTTGTAGTGCAGGCCATTTTTCCCCCTAACAGCCTCCTGAGTTGTCTTCCTATCTCCACTTTCGTATCTTGTAGTCCATTCCCTGCCCTTCAGTTGGAGTACAGATGTGATTATATCAAACCTGATCATGCTTAACCATGTAATATTTAAATGAGTTATAATAATTGCCAGAGTAAACATAGTGCTTGTAAAGGAATAGTACAGGAAGTCATAATAGAGCTGATTATGTTACAGGATAACCAAATATAACTATGTTGAGCCAAGTATGTGAATTACTTTTTAAAAATTAATATGTGTACTATGACATCTTGGGAAGAAATCGAGGTAGAATGTGCACTTTTAATGGCCATCATTCTAAACTGAGAGGCATATAGTTCTTCACTAAAAGCTATAGCATCCAAGGAATTGATGCTGTTTTTCTGCTTTAAGATGGATGGATATAAAGAACTTGTGTCTCTGAAACTGGTTCCATGGGCCAAGAAGTATACAATTCTCTATTGTCCGTTTCCTACCCACTGCAGTATAGTGCCTGTGTATGGTTTGATGCCCAAACACAATGTTTAAGGAAGTCTCTCTTTCAACAATGAACAAAATGTTTCGTGGACAGGGTTGGAGATCTGGTTATTAAAGAATAGAAAAGTGTGGAAAATGTCAAACCATGTATTTAGGAGTTTATATGAACCCCTGCTTTGATAGCAAGCTTGCTCGTAAGTTTAGTTTAAGCCAAGGTTCATTTAATGCCAAATATTGATTTGGGACCATATCCCACAAGGGACCAAATAACACAACCTTGAAGTGATTCCTTTCACATAAAGAACTCATTCTAACTCAATAAAAGAGTCTACAGGAATGATTGCTGCCATCCGTTAACCACTGTGTATACTGTCTGTTTATCACTAATTTCTTCTTGCTCTTGCACAGTAAAGAAGGGCAAGTCCTATTTGGTCTCTTGATCACTATTTAAAATCCTGAACATAGAGGTTTGTAGTTCTGGCAGTATCACTGATGTTTCCATAAAACCACATACTGTGATACAGTTATTTGATTTATTAAGCATCTCTAACTTCCTATAAGATTCAGTCATATACACTGTACAAAGGCCCTGCATACCATATGCAAGCAGACCACACGTTTGCAAATTCCTTATGTGACAGCTTATTAGATCCACCCAGTAAATCTGCTGGTAGATGATTCCAGTACTTGATACAAAAATAAAGGACTGTACAGAAAACGGACAGATATACTCATGGTATGATACAATACAGGTGATTATATAAACAGACAAATCCTTCGAAGGGGTAGTTGACAATTTTTATTATTACAAAAGCAAATATTTTTTAAACTTCAGTCATTTGAATAATTCCAAGATCAGACCAAGGGCTTAATCCTCACACAGGCACCAAGTCAGGCACAGTAGGTAGCTACAAATCATAAGAAAAAGATTTCTTTCCCTTGGATTCCCGTAATTCCTACCTAACGCATCCTGCCATGCTTTGGAATTAGGTTAAAAAATACCTCAGCAAACCTAATCAGTTCCCTTTAATTCTGCCTGTGTGAGCTAGGTATTAACCTTCTGTCTAGTGAAAACTAGTCACTAGGTCCTGGCCTGAGAGATCCACATTTCCTTTAGAACAAAAAGGAGAAACTAACCAAGGTGTGTCAATTTCTGAGAGCCCAATGTGAGCCCATAAAATGCAGACCTTCCAGGAGCAGACCTCAGTTTTACCTAATTCATGTGGATGATCACCTGAGGAATGCAGGAGCTCCAGCACAGATACTCTCCCGGGCAGCAGGAAAGGAGGTAGCAGGGACTTAGGCTGACATCTGAAGCATTAAGCTCATGTGCCTGGCTGAGGGGGAACCTCAGGAAGCACAAAATGTCATTTCACCTTTGCTGCCCACAAACCTGAGGTTTCCACGTTCAATTGTAAATGGCAGTGGCACGTGTGACAGACAGAAAAGACAATTATTCCAAGGGTTGCTTAAGAAATCCTGTGTAAGTTTCTGCCTAGTCAGACATGGTGCCTATCTGCTTTTTCCTTATATTGGAGAACATAAAGGTTTTAATCTCCATTCCTGCACCTCCAGGGCCCTTATAACATTCCTTAATAAACAACTTGGCTAGCATATTACTGTTTGAAGGAAGCAAAGGATTACGGGTTTGGAAAGTGTATTTACTGAAGGGGAGACTTAATAAGTTCTAGGATATTGCAAATCAAAAATATCCTAGAGCCAAAACCATTACAAGCTTCATGAACCAAATCTACCCTATCTGAATTCTGGAAGTAAATTGGTTCAAGTGGAATCCACTGAACTACAGCAAAGTAAAAACATTTCCTATTCCTATGAAATCTAATATAACCGACTGATTGCTAAATTTAAATCTAGTCTTGAGTTGTGCTATGTAATTACATTTATTTAACAAGATCATGAATATTAGATGGCATCTGCTAGAATCGCTATGAAATTTGCTGGAGGTAATAAAAGCCATATGATTTGGAGACAGAAAATCGTCCCCTAAATCCTATTGCCATCTACCTTACATGTCTGTGAGAGGATTAATGGCACAGTTTATTCTGATAAGGTAGGCCAACACTGAATATAACACTTAACCTACAATCAGAGCTATAGTGCTGGAACCAGAATTTTCACAAAGGGTTTAAAGGTTGAAAGTTGCCTGATGTTAATTAAGAGCTGTAGTAAAACTGTATTTGTCCCTGACTACCTTAAATCCCGACCCAAAGCAATGAAGCAGTCATCTGTGAAGCAGCAATCCATGAGGTCCATGCCAGTGAGGAAAGGTGCTCGAGTACTGTCATGTGGAAGAGTCATCAAAGATCACGGAGCAATTAGTCATAACTAGTGTTCCTGAAGATTGCCAGAGACTTAGATGATTTTTTTCAAAAGTTCATCAATGGAAGCAGTTTTTGACTGGAGATAGGTTCACCTTTTTCTTGGGTTGCAAATCTGCACCTGGTTGAAAGTATGACCCAAAATATCTGCAGCATTTCAGCTGAGAGGATGCTGGTAACTGTTCAATGGCATCATGTTCAAAGTCCATCCCATATTGTAAATCATTTCTTAAATTTATGTAACTAGCAGACAAGCATGAATTACCTTGTTACAAGTGAACAACCTGTACTCTTACAATTTACAAAGTTTTTACATTCAACTATCACATATTTCAAGACTTTCAATTTAAAACAAAGAAATATACATGGGCTTAATTATTCAAGAACTTTACTATTATGTAAGTTCATGGCAGTACATGCTCAGTCCAATTCTTCTGGTTTGATTTTATCCAGTTTCCCAGTAAGTCCTTTTTGCAAATAAAAACAAGGAGTAGGTACTATATTTCCCTCCCCTTTAAATAAGGGTTTAAAATGGCAATTACCTAGACGTTTATTTCAATGATCTTAAATTCGTTCATGAATTAAAAAACCTATAAATAACCAAGCATGAAAGTTGTATAAAGAACATCATTAAAGTAAAAAGATGCAAAGAAAATTGTGATTCTAACATATCTGTGCTAAAGATAGAGAGAAAAATCTTTAGGTCTGTAATATCCTAAATCTGTAGCCAATTACCCTGTTTTCGCATTGTCAGCTACATAAACACACTTGTACTTGCAGAAGACAAAAATGACAGCATAGGAATCTGTATTGCTTTTTAAAGGTCCAGCATCTCCATACACTGCCAGTTCATTTCAGAGATTTATTTCCTCACCCAAGTAAAAAGCCAGTGTAATTAGTTTAAAACGCAGCAATTTTATGTGAGAATACTTCTCCAAAAAACTTCAAAGCCCATAAAGCATATGGGGTTGGTTAATTTAACAGTGAGGTTTCTTTTAAATAATCTAATTATTTGCACAAATGTGCAAGAATCAATGAAAGTTTTCTTTCACAATTGCATTTATGTTTACCATTTATTTTTTAGAGGAAGGCCCTTCACAGTTGATATCCATGCCCTTTTACTGTGTTGGCAACATGCACATAATATTCTAAAAGTGTAAATATTTTCATAGCAAACATAACTGGTTTTTAAAAATGTTGAATTTAAAAATGGAAATCGATCTTTGGAAATAATTTCAATGACTTGAGCTTTAAAGATTCATTAAAATCCAAGCAATTGCTAATATTTTGTTATTAACTTGGAAGTACGAAGAGTTATGTACTGATTAAAGCTCCCACATTTCCCAGAAAAATAAAAGCCCAGAGATTTGCAAAATAAAATTCAAATTTCATGCAATTTAATGGCCATGAGTGCAGTTATAGGAAGCTGCAGGACAGTAACTTTGCTTTTGTCCATAGACGTAGCCTCGTTCTGAATGAAATGAATGGGAATTCTACAGTTAAGAAAACAGGGTTAAATTAAGTTTCAGGTTTTGTGACTGGAAATAGTTTGACTAAGCTTTTCTTTTTTGAGGAGAAAGATTACAGGGAAGGGACATGTCATTAAATATATAATTACAAAGTATCTGATTTAGAGGTAAATCACAATCTAAAAGCCAAGTCTTTGATAAATGGCAACCCTCAAAATCAAAATCAAGAGAGGCTTTCAATAAACCCAGAAATTGCCTCTTCCATTTCCCATTTATTGTCATTAAAAATTTCAAAGTTATCCTTTAATCTAAAAATCACCATAATGCTGCATTGTGGTTCATCCAAATCAGTTTAACAAATTTCAGCTTTTTAAGAAAACAGTCAATTTCAAATAGTTGAGAAAAACGTACACTGTGCTTGAGTCTACTTATCACTGTTAACTTTAATTTGTGCAGATTCTGATGGCTCTAAATTCATTTAGTGGCTGGATGAGATTTAACTTTAACCAGCAAGGAATCCAACCTTTAAAATCAGTGATACAAGTAGTAAACTGAGTAATCTGTAGAACTGGCACTTGCAGTTGATACAGTTTTCATACTAGATGCATGCAGCTCTTATAAATTCTGAAGGAGGCATTTTTGCCAGGTCTCAACATGCTTTCTTTATTGTTAATTCCACTCATTTAACAAATTAATGGAATTTTCTGTAGGGGTACAATTTCATTATGCTTTATGTACAAAAACTACAGTATGCTGTTCTTTAAAAACAACTTACTGTAATTAAGAAATCATGTCAAAATATATATTGGCAGAAAATAACTGACAGACCTAATAAAGCAGTGTCACAGTTACATAAAGGTATTTGATTGTATGTATGCATTACCATCAAATGAAGGGGTCAAACTAATTCTTTCCTTTAATACAAACTTGAATGTTGTTTGTAAATGCCTCATTTAAAGTAGTGAATAGGGAAAGAGTTTAGAAAAGTCCAAGTAATAAAATGTATTCAATTACTTGGTAAAGTTAAAAAGCTAATGCAACAATTACATCCAGATAGAAAACATTATTCAAAAGCAATTCAAATACCGAAAAGGGTTTCAAATTGAATATTTTATTAACATGGTAATTGTCTTTGTAACGTGCACACACACTCGCACACTCAGAATGATCTGCCTGGGGCGAAAAAGACTATGCCTAAGGGGAAAATGAAAAATTAAAAATTTCTGTAAGTTTTAATTATTGTAGGCAATTATGTCCACATCACTTACAAAGCTATTGCCAAGTCTGTCCAAGGAAGCAGTTTGAGAGGGGAAGAAAAAAATCGTGGGAAAAATTCAATAGTGGCATAGCAGAGCTCTCAATATGAGAAAGCTGACGACATGTGGACTTTTGCTGTGAATGTTGTCTTTGCAAAATATGGGGAGAGGTTTGTCAATGGGCAGAAAATAAGAGAAGGCGGTGTGAAGTAGGCTTTTGTAGTCAATTTTCCTCACAGTATTGTGCAGGGTCATCAAGAAAATGCTTAGTCTTTCTCTGGAACCAATTTCAGAACTTTTCCAATTGCAATGGTCTTACCTAAAAATGAAATTAAAAACAAAAACAAAAAACCTTTTCAGTAGTTGACAGCAAGGCTATGTAAGGTATTAAAGCTTATTATTTTAAATCATAAAAGTAATTTTTACAAGGTAAATTACTTATTAACTGGCTTTACCACCGAAGGCATGCTTTTTGATTAGGTAGTCTAAATAAGTGGGTCTTTTAAGTGGGGGAGCGGAAAAGAAGACACGATTTCTTATATCAAAAACCTCTAATTGGGGGCTGGCCGAGTGGCTCAGTTGGTTAAGAGCTTGCTCAAGAGTGTGAGCTCTGAGCAACAGGGTCACCAGTTCGAATCCCATGTGGGCCAATGAGCTGTGCCCAAGCTGAGCTGCAGCTGAGCTGGCTCAGCTGGTGAGAGCACGTGCTCCTAACAAACAAGGTCGCCAGTTCAACTCCCGCATGGGGTGGTGGCTACGCCCACCTGCAACTAACTGAACACGGCACCTTGAGCTGAGCAGTGTGACTGGACTTGAAGCTTAGCTTGCTGAGCCCTCCACAACTAAGATTGAAGGACAACAACTTGGCTGTTCCCCTTCCCCAATTCCTCAATAAAATCTTAAAAAAAAAAAACCACCTCTACTTGGATAAGTTAAATGTGGGACACTGGTATAATGGAATACTATTTGGCAATATACAACACATGCTGCAACCTCAAAAACATGCTAAGTGAAATAAACTAAACACTAAAGACCACAAATTGTATGATTCTATTTATATGGCTTGTCAAAAAGGTCAATAGGGAAAAAAAGATGATGTGGTTGCCTAGGGCTGGGGGTTGGAGTAGGGAGTGACTGTAAATAGGCATAAGGATTTCTTTTTTAGATACTCGAAACGTTCTAAAATTAGAATGCGATGACTGTACAACTCTGTAAACACTAAAATTCATTGAACTGTACACTTAAAAAAGGTCAATTTCACATTACGTGAATTATTTCGATAAGCTGTTAAAAAGGGCTCTCTCTGTCTTGTGAAAAACCTAAAAGTCAAGAGACTTTAGGAAAAATAATTCCTGGGGTTAAGAATTCTTGCTATAAAACCTGATTTTATCAGGTTATAATTGGTAACTAAAATTCTCATTTTGTTATATTAATAGGACAAACCCAGTTTATCCCAATAACCAGTTTCACTATCACCAAGAAGAGTTTTTTTTTTTGTTTTTTTTTTAGCTGAGCCATCCTGCTACCTGTTGGCAGCTCAGCTCGGGACGGGATTCCAACCAGCGACCCTGTTGCTCAGAGCTTGCACTCTTGAGTGAGCTCTTAACTGAGCCACTTGGCTGGCCCAAGAAGAGTTTTTAAATTAAAAAAATTTAAGGCCTTTTAAATAAAACGAATACCATCTTTATCCAGAATTCTCTGAACTAAGGTGCAGGGACCACCTTCATCATTATATTCCCAGTGTTTAACAAAGTTCTTGCCATGCAGTAGATATACAGCTAATTTTTGCTGAATAGAATTGGAGCTAACATGTGAATTGACTATTCTATATTCCAACTGAACCATAAAGTTTTAGGTAAAATTTTCTAGTCTTAAAATTAGTCATCTAAGTTAACAATGCATAGAGAAATGTTTAATAACAGGTTTGTTTTCACGATACCAAAGAATTTCATGGCCGCAAGATAGGAAAATTACAGCTGTTAGGATTCACTCAGAGGTAGGCAGAAATACACACACACACACACACACACACCACACGAACATGGATATTAAACGTCTAAAAATAGGTGTTAAAAGACTACCAATCTATGTATCCCTTTTATTTCCAATCCCATGAGTGAATTTATCATATTTGATTTTAAAATTTCTTCTGACTATAAAAATGACAAGACGTCATTTTTTGACATGAAGCTCAGAGGCTTGCTTAGCAAAAACTTGAAAGGGTAAGATAGGCTTTAATCACACATATTACAAAGGATTTCATCACAGAAATGTCTCATTTAGTAAATAAATGATTCTCAACACCAACTACTTACCAAACATCAAAATTTTTCCTCTAGAGCATTACAGCTAAAATGCATGGTTAATTGTCTGCTGTTCAATTCATTTAACTCATACTTATTATATGACTATATATTATAGAATATGCATCCAAGTTCTCTATAAACTAGCTGTAATGTGCACTATACTTGAATGAAGATTACCAAAGCTAAGCATTTTAGATACACGACTAGACATCGATTTTAAGGCTTACCCTCATCTCTTAAGGTAAATCGACCCATCTGAGGGAAGTCTTTAAAGGTCTCAAGGCAGATGGTTCCTGCTGTCCTTAAGCGAGCAATGCATACTTGATCTTGTTTCACAAAACGGGGTCGAGTCTTACTTTTTTCTCCTGATTTCTTGTCTACCAAGCAAATTAAGGCCTATCCAAGATAAAAGGATGAGAAGACATAAGAATAATGCCAAAGAAAAGAATCTTTAAATTAAGAATAGGAGTGCAAATAAGAGTACATCACTATTGCCAATCAGAAATTATCACGATGAAATGGTCTTAAAACACACAAACAAAAATTCCAATTATCTTAAAACTTACTGTTATTTCGACTTCCTCAATGCAGGTATGAATATGCAGCACTGCATTATAACCTGGGCAGATGATGGATTTGTGCTCTATAATCACTATCTGTCAAACAAACAAAAAAATTCACATCTTAATCACTAAAAAAGAAGAACTGAATGTGCTAAAGTGGCATATAGTATCACAAGAATAACTCACCATCTCACGCCAACTTATTTTTGTGTTAGAAGTGACAGGTCAGGTTTCCTGACCTCGAAGCATGAACTCTGATATCCTTAACCTACTGATCTTCTTGGCGAGTGCCCAGTCAAACTTTAAAAACATAGGAGGCCGACTTTCTTCTCTGGGAAGGCTTTCCTTTATACTTCTCCCAAGGAATTAAGTTAATCATTACTGCTCATATGCTACTGGTCGTCCCGGTTCCCCCCCCCCCCGCAGATATGAACTGATAATAATTTTATCCATTTCTCAATATCCAAGGTCGAATAAAAGTAAACAACCTTGTATCTGGCATCAAAATCTAACTTCATTTGTTGTCATACCGTGTAACAACAACAATTCTGAGAGCTACACTAGTCATTTACTCTTGTCACTTTCCTGGGAAGGTCAGGTTGCTAATAAAATGGAGAAATTGTGCACATTTTCCTGTCTGGAAAGCTGTTTGCCCTGAATGAGCAAACTATGACTTCCAAGGCAATGTGTTCTACTTAAGGTGAAAGACACTGAGCAAAATATATAAGTAGTGATAAATACATCAGGAGATCAAAAATAAAAAGGAACTTACAAAGAATACCACCTAGCCCAGTAAGACCTTGTACCATCTTGAAGACCTTACGTTTGTTGAGATACACATCGTGGCTCTTGTGACACATGTCATCATATGGCATGCCATCCATAATCAGGGCAAAGAACATTTAAATTCTAATTTCATTTAGACAGTAAAGATAACTAAGAGAACTATAATAACTGGCTTACCTGGGCATCAAATGTGCGTCCAGAATGACAAAGATTATTAGGATCGCAAAGTATGAATCCTGGAAGAATCTCCTCTTCTTCAATTCCTTTCAGTCTGATCTTGAGGTTTTCACCTGGGGCTACAGAATCAGTTTCTACATCATCAGAAAGGATTCCAAGAACTTCCACGTTGTGCTTAAAAAGAAACCAAGATTGGAGGTTTTCTGACACATGCACTGCATTATAGATCATAAAATGACCTGTTTGCTGAGTGGTTGCAAGTCACATTTTTATGTGCTTGTTGATGAACTGAAATACTTATTACATTTGTATGACATGAACTTAATGAAAATCATATCCTAGAAGTACATCTGCCAATTAAAACATTAATTTGTCATCTTTTAATAGCGTATCCTAATAATTTCCAAATAAAACAAGATAATCTAGCATTTGCCTTTTTAACTTTTCAAAATTAAAACATTAAATTTGTTTTTAATTTTATAGATATAATTTTTATTACTGAGTTCCAGGATTTAATAGACATAGCTTCCATTACCTATCACTACCCAAATACCTGAAGAGTGTACTTCTCAGAAGTAATATGAACAATTATGCTTAAAAAACATATTGACTGTTTAATGGGTACAAGGTTTCTTTTTGGGGTTATAAACTATTGGTTGCATAATACTGTGAATGTACTAAAAGCCACTAATGGTAAATTTTGTCTTTTACCACAATAATTTCTTTAAAAAACATATAGATGGGAAAAATGTTAAAAGCAATATCCACAAGTATTCCTTTATTTTGCTCCACTTCTGCCCTTGGAGATAATTTAGATTTTTAAAACATATACCAGAAAACAACACAGCCTTCAAGACAAAATGAGCTATCTCATGATGGTAAATGACGACGCAGAATGCAGAATCATTATATTCCATATCAGAATTCTACAAACTGTCATTTGCTAAGCTCTAAGTAGCTTTACCCCTCTCCCACTTAATGGTTTTCTTTCCCAAAAGGTAACTTATACCTTAATGATAGCTTCAAGAAGTTCATTCAAGAAGTGAAATTCATTCAAGAAATGAAACAGAGCAGTATTTATTAGGTAAATTCTTTTACAGTAACAGGATAAAGGGGTAGAAACTTAACAGTTCTACCATACACAAACTAAACAAGTACTGTTTACTACTTTTTTTGCCCAAATAATCCAACACAACAATCCCTTCTCTGCAGATATGGCCTTTTTCATGGCTAAACACAAGAGCACTAGTATGAAATTAAGTTAATCAACAGTTATCAAAAATTAAGGTTGAGACCAACAAATTCTCTTATTTATGACACGTGTTAAAGATAACTAAACTTTTCCATCTTCTCTAGAGATCCCCCACGTAGCTGTACAAGGGGTGATTTCAGGCTACAATGAAGCAATTTGATAGGGGCGCGTGGTAACATTTGTAAGGAAAGGGGTACCTTTCTTCTTCATGGTGCTCCTGTCTTTTCTCAGGTGACTGAGGGATGGTACCCTGTCTCAGTTCCAAACTCAGAAAGTTTTGGACCCAAGTCTGTGAGCTGTTTGACATTCATACAGCATACAATCCTAAATGTTTGAGTCCACATTTCTAATGATGTGTGAGCTTTAAGTTTATATAGATATCCTTGAGTATCTCACCACAGAAATGAGCATTCAGAATACTGCACTGAAGGGGGGAAAAAGCCACTTCGCACTAAACTTGCAGATTTAGTTACCTCAACTTTTCTGTTTCTGTATACAAACTCAATGCCACTGAATTTGTAAATATCAGAGCAATATTCAGAAATTCCATCACACAAGACAGTGTTTTATCCTCCAATATCACTTCTGCTTCACCTTCCCACTATAGCCCAACACAGGAAGTAGAGGGGTGATGCAGGTATTAGAACCATAGAACTACTTTTAAGAGCCAAGAGTTAACAAGCCAGCAACCTAGAAAAGGTCTCAACATCAATATGCACCTTGGAACAATTTTGCAAAATATCAAAGTAAAAAGTGATAGATTTTTTATTTTACTCATTAACTTTTAAAATAACTTTTAAATACTGTGGTAGAATATAGAATTTACTATCTTAAACATTCTTAATTGTCAGTCCAGTAGTACTGAATATACGTTGCTATGCAATCAGTCTTCAGAACTCTGAATTCTTTTCATCTTGGAAAATTTAAACTCGATACCATTAAACAACTCCCCATTCCTCCTCCCCCAGCCTGGAAACCACCATTCTCCTTTCTGTCTGTATGGTATTTTACCACTTTAGGTACCTGATAGAAGTGGAATCATGCAGTATGCGTTCTTTTGTTACTGGCTTGTTTCACTTAGTATAATGTCCTTAGGGTTCATCCATGCTGTAGCATGTGTCAGAATTTCCTTCTTTTCTAAGACTGAATAATATTCTACTGTATGTATGTACATTTTGCTTATCCATTCCATTCATCCATTGATGAATGGCACTTGCTTCCACCTACCTTTTGGCTATTGTGAACAATGCTGTTATGAAAATGGGTGTACAAATATCTCTATGAAGACCTACTTTCCATTTGGGGGGATATATACCCAGAAGTGGAACTGCTAGATTATACCGGCAATTCTATTCTTAATTTCTTATGGAACTGCCATACTGTTTTCCACAGTAACTAACAATTTTACATTCCCATCAACAGTGCACAAAGATTCTAATTTTTTCACATCCTCGCCAACATTTATTATTTTGTTTTTTTCATAGCAGCCATCCTGATGGGTATGAAGTGTTACCTCATTTCGGTTTTTATTTGCATTTCCCTAATGATTAGTGACATTGAGCATTTTTCATGTGCTTTTTGGCCATTTGTACATCTTCACTGGAGAAAAGGCTATTTAAATCCTTTGTTCATGTTTTTTTGTTGTTGAGTTGTAAGTTCTTTATATATTCTGCATATTAACCTCTTATCAGATTTATGATATGCAGTTATTTTTCCCATTCCATATGTTGCCTACCCATTGATTTTCAAATGTAAAATAATCTGGTATCTGTATCTTTTAAAATATTTAACTCTGTTCCAGAGACTCAGGACTAAAGTGACCTTAACCACGGGATATACGACACCTACCCAGTAATTAGTATAAAGTGACAGCTTCCACAGAGAACAGCCACTTTGTCTGTAACTATTGGGTTGTAGGAAAAGTCATGACACATTTTTGCAATAAAAAACAGAAAAAAATACGTCATGAATTTTCCAACAACCCAATAGTATGTTAACTATCACTACAGTTACAGCCCCCACACTGTTTGCTTGCCTATACTGAATTGTACTTCTATTTCAGTAAAAACTCATCATAAAACTTATCTTTTGAAATCATTGTACACTGTACAATTCAGTGGCATCTAATATTCATAATGTTGTATAACCATCACCACTATCTAGTTCCAAAACATCATCACTCCAAAAGGAACCCCCACCGTCTCCCTCCCTCAACCTCTTGCAACCCCAACCCCCCTTCCATCTCCATGGAGCAAACTGCACTTCTGTGACTGCTCTACAGACAAAACTGAACAGGTTTCAAACTGACCCATTATTTTCATTCAGTTGTTATTGACCTTCAAGTTGCAGAGTTAATTACCTTAGAAAAAGTAGGCTTTTAAAGCAGAAACACTTTAGAACAAAGATATCATGGCAGGGTACTCTAATCTCTGATGCATAAGGTATCAAGAAACTCCAAAGTATAATTTGTACGGTGCCCATTATACCTAAACATTACACTAATAGTGGGTATGTTTTCTAATTCACTGTGCTTGAACTTGAAAATCTCACTGAAATCTACAGTCCTGAAGGTTCTGATGATTCAGGTCTGTTTTCCTATATAAGCAACATCTTTGGAGTTGTTAGAGAAGCCCTCTCTATAAAACAGGTAACAGTTTCTTAGTAACATGTCATCTCCAAATATCACCAAGTGAGCAGTCAGAAATAAGACAAAGGAATAATTCATGGAGATTTTGCACGTTTTCATAAAACCCTCTGCAATGATGAAGAAATCACAGTAAGGTAGTAAAGCATTAAAAAACCCATTTATGATAAAGGCAAATCCTTTTCTCTTAAAACAAATTAGGAACATAGCTTAGACACATTATTTTATAGTATCCAAAAAAAGAGAAAGAAAGGTAACTACATCGTGATTAAAACTGAGTTTTCATCCCAGGCCACTGACTAATCCACCAGTGTGTTAGCGGAAACGACTCACTTAAGCACTCCAGATCTCTGCTGCTTGTACAAGAACGGACTTGAAGTTCTCTTGGGGCATGTTTTAGCTCTAACATGGTGTTAACAATGACCTCTCCCCATCTGTTACTGAATAACACCACATACTCTTTCTTAAATTTTGTACCCGACATTAGTAAAATGTAATCCTGGATTTAAAAAATTAAGTCACTTTTAATGGAAATCCCTGAGCTTTTTACAAGTTCTGGCTCCTTGCTAGCATTTTCAAGAGGAAACTTAACTGGGAATGAGCATCACTAATTCTCACCTTGTTTGGCATCATCACAAGCTGCTGGCCTTTACAAATAGACCCCGATTCCAGCTTTCCCAGGACCACCGTGCCCATATCCTATCAAAATTTAAAATGAATAATCAAGTCTCAGATTTATATTACCACTCCACAACAGTTCAACAACCCAAAGTGAAATCTTGTGGCCTTACTCACAAAAGAAAATCACTAGGTCAAGCGGTAGCATGCTTAAAATTAATCTTAAATATAGGATAGTTAACAAATACTCTAATTTGTGTCATAAGCATATGCACAATTATAATACTACTAATAAGTATGCCTGAGGTTTAAAAAGAAAGCATTGTGCAGGAGACAGCATAGAATTTTATGTTTGAAGATATGAACTATTTGTTCAAATTCAGGTTCTCACAATCTCTGAGCCTGCTTCCTCATGTTTAAAATTGGTAAAACAAAACTTGTTCAATAAATTTAGCATGGAGCTAATGAAAGAATAAAGTATTTGAGGGCGGCAAAACATTATACATTGATATACAAAACCTAAACAAAAAAAAGTTGAAAATCCAGCAAAAAATAATGACAACTATTTTTTTCAACACTGACATTCAGTGTTGGTGAGGCTATGGTCAAATGAGCACTCACATACTGCTGGTGGCAGTAAGTTAGCACAGTATTTTGGAAATCTATTGGCAGTATGCATCAACTTTAATGTGCAAATCCTTTGAGTCCAGCAGTTTCACTTGTATGAGTTTCTCTCTAAAACATAATCATTGTTGATTCACTGGGAAACTGCTGAAATAATTTAAGCTGGTTGAGTAAATTATGGTCTATCTATATCACTAAGTAATATATAGCCATTAAAAAGAGACAGCTGTGTTATGTTATTAAAGTTGTTTCATAATTTAAAACAAAACACAACATTTCACCACCCAAAAAACCCAATTTCTTGAACATTATGGGTACCTTGTACTTATCCACAATCGGCAGCCTGATTGGTCCATCAACTGATCTATTGAAGTTTGGCAAATTATCCAGATATGGAATAAATGGTAATCCACTGAGAACATAACAATAGCCATTAAAGAGAGTCAACATAAATATCAAAATTTTAAGAAGTTACATGACTAACTTATACAGAAAATGTGGTTATCACAATTTTCATTCTACCCATCCACTCTTCTCAACCAACGTATAAATATCCTGGTGGTTTTTAAAGCCATGTTTATAGTCAATATTTTCTTAAATTATTAAGACATAAACTGTTTTTTAAAGGAAAAAAGGTTACTTACATGTACCAAGGACAGAAATCTGACTGCTCTTTAAGATTCGCTCCAGTCAGTCCCGAGCAGGGCATAAAGTGGATGTCCTTTTTGGGATTGAAGCCAACTTTTTTCAAAAATGGCACTAGTTTCTCTTTACATTCTTCGTATCTATGAATATTTGTAAATAACTCAATTATAATGTAAAGTTTCTCAAGTATATATATATATATGTATATATACATATATATATACATATATATACAATGTAAAATAACTCAAGTATAATGTAAAGTATAATGAACTCTAGTTTCATCATTAAACAAATTAAGTTTAGAAAAACTCCAGGGGTAAAAAGCATACAATAACAAAACCATCCTTTATTCCACTAACATGTCTATCAAAACCCAGTAAGACATCTGAGCTTACCTCTCGTTGCTCCAATTCACTGTTGGGTCATCCATCTTATTAATAAGCACAATTAAGTGTTTGACACCTGCAGTCTTTGCCAACATTGCATGTTCTCTTGTCTGTCCTCCTTTTTCAAATCCAGTTTCAAACTCTCCTTTCCTTGCAGAGATTACCTAGTCCAAGAAATCAAATACTTTATTCTTATACATTCAGGCATACCCTTCTAGCAGTAAAACTTTCCTTTAAGTTTTACCAGAAACTTTCTACAAGAATGTTTATAACAAACATACTTTTGAGTATCACCAACAGTGTCTAAATGGTTTAAGATTTCAGTAAATGTTTCTTCTGACCCCCCAGTTTTCCAAAGTTTAGTATGCCTATATATTTCACAATTCAATCATGTATGTGACTAGGTGCCAGTACACTGACCAAAAGAAAAATAAAAACTGTAAAATGACAGAGGGCATCAAGAAAACATCATTTCTTACTCCTTTTTGTACTCAGTACCTATTGGTAGACTTGGCATTTAGTGGATACTAAGTTCAGACACAGTAGTAGGTAACAGCAATGGTAGAAGAAAGTTGAAACATATTTTCGTAAGTAAATCGAATGATAAAGATTTCTTGAACAGATGAGTGAGACAAAAGTGAAAGTTGTGGCTATGTATATTACAGTTCACCGCAACCTAAATTCTAGCTTTTAGAAGGTAAATTTAGATATTTAAATTTTCAGTGGGGCTGCTTAACAAATACAAAGTTGAACTGGAAATGTCTTTCTTACCAGTACAGCCAGATCAGCTTGAGACGCACCACCAATCATATTTGGGACAAAACTCTTGTGGCCAGGGGCATCTAGAATTGTGAAATGCTTTTTTTCTGTTTCGAAGTAGGCACGACCCACTTCTACTGTTTTACCCTTGTCTCGTTCTTCCTGATTTGTATCTAAGGCCCATGACAAGTACCTGAAATAATTTAAAAATAAGAGTAATATTGATAAGAACACGAGAATTTTAAAGATATGCTTCTACTATTAAAGGTGTAATCGATGACATCCAGCTTTATGTTCATTATACAACATTTAAATCAGGAACAGGACTGGGAAGAAACGAAAATCAATTGACTAAAACTTGTGTTATTGTGGGCCGGCCGAGTGGCTCAGTTGGTTAAGAGCTCGCTCAAGAGTTTGAGCTCTGAGCAACAGTGGTTCGAGTCCAGCCCGAGCTGAGCAGCCGCTGAGCTGCCAACAGGTAGCAGGATGGCTCAGCTTAAAAACAAACAAACAAACAAAAAACTTGTGTTATTGTAATTCCAACATATATCGTCAACTATATTTTCTAGACGCAAACAGTATTTAATAAAATAAGCTGGCAACACACACAGGAAGACTAGTTAGTACCAATGCCATTATCACCATGAGTTAAGTAATAAGTTCCTTTATATTTCATTTTCATAACCACCTGGCACAAAGTATAATACAAATAATGTGTCTAAGGATATTTTCAAAACTGAAGACTACTAACCTGGTATTTGGGAGCAATAGTTATTTGCTAAAAACTATTTCAATATTACTTTGCCATGTAAAAATTACTTATATAAGTTCAAATCATCCATAATAGTGTTAATTTAGATTGCCTCATCTGTATTTCTCTGTATGTAATCCACTTTTTAGTATAACGTTATTAGGATTTTTCCCCTTAATAGAACAATATAATAAAAAAAAACAATCGATGTCCCATTCGGATAAAACTTGTTAACTTTTTAAAAATAAAATAGATAAGGTTAGAAAACAGAAAAAAGTTGACCTTTTCTCTTACCAGTCAAGGCAACCACTGTTAATAATTCCTTCCGTTCCTTTTTCTTTCTAGTGTTTATTTATATAATGATCATATCCTAAGTACTATTATGTTTCCTGCCTTCTCCCCTAACTAGTGCTGGTTACTATAAAGTCTATAAATGCAATTTTTAAGTGGTTAGGTAATGGCTTGATTAAATGAATGGTTTATAATTTATTCAACAAATTTCCTGTTACTGCATGTTTCCAAATTTCTCTGTGACTTTTGAAGTTATCAGGAAATGATCTACTGTGTAGTATGAAGGGAAAGGAAACTTTTCCTTTGTTAAGACACCATTTTAGACACCAAGAATTTTTAGTAGACTACAAAAGTATTTAATGAGCAGCGTTTCTTTAAAAGTAATTTATAGGGTCATAAAAGTTTACTATATACCAAGTTTCTCTGTTCTTTTCTTTAGCTTCTCTTTCATATTTCTCAAGTGTCCTTTTGTCAACCATTCCAGTCAAATACCTGAAAATGTTTAAAAAAAAAAAAAAGAAGTGAACAATTACTCAATGAAATTAGGAAAACTTTAAAGGCCTCGGGGGGGGGGGATTTAAACTCCAGAAAACAGCTATTTTCAAGTAAAGGTACTTTACCTTTAAAGGTACATACCTCTGGGGGATGCTTAAATTAGGCAAGTTTAAGTAGAAAGATATTTGCATAGTCTCAAATTAACTCCCGCAAAATAAGAGGAAAAAATAATAACCTTACAATAGAGAATCCTGGTAATGAGCACCTTAACCAAGTGATTATGGCTAATATTACCAATAATAAATAAAATACTGAATATTGACATCATTTACCCCGAAAAGGATGCCCTGAGAAGAGTACAACATATCTTCTGTGATATTCTTGCCTGAAATGAATAACCTCAATCTAACTGTAAAAAACATCAGTCAACCCAAATTGAAGAATATCCAATAAGCAAACAGCATTCTTCAAATTATGGTCGTGAAAGATAAGATTGAGGAAATGTTGCAAATTGGAGAAGAAGGAGACAAAACAACTAAATGCAATATGGAATTCTTGAACAGAAAAATAACAGTGCATAAACTGGTGAAATTCAAGTAACATCTATAGCTCAATTAATAGTAGTGTAGCAATGTTAACTTCTTAGTTTTGATGATTGTAGTATGGTTAATGTAAGATGTTATCATCAGGGAAGGCTGAATGAAAGGTATATGGGAACTCTGTATTGTTTTTGCAACCTTTCTGTAAGTCTAAAATTATTGCAGAATAAAAGTTTTTTAAAAAGCAAAAGTAAACACTTTATAAAAGAAAATGATTCCAATAATGTTGTCCAGGCAATTAAGTCTTACTAATACAGTTTGATATTTAATATTTAAAAAATATTCTTCAAAGTGAAATTATTTTAAAATAATTCCTTAGTAATTCCAGTTCTGGCTTTCACCTCTGTGTTTTCTGTGCAGTCAGTCATCTATAGTGCATGTTTCTAACCATTTAAATGTAGAATCCCACTGAAATACCAATGAAAATTATAGCCCTTAAGCAAAAAATACACATTCACCTATAACACAGCATCAAATGGTCCAGACGCATGCATCCACAGAGCCTTAGGTAAGGGTCCCTATTTACTAGCCTGTTATAGGGTCTGTTGGGGAAATCTTCAGAAGTGAAAATTGACAAGATCACCAATTAAGATTACTTAACAAGGCAAGACAGTGGTGATATGCCCTTCTAGATTCTCTGATGACACTGTTTAAAGAAATGGGTCTCATTTAGAAGTGATTAAATATTTAGGAACTTTTAATTAAAAAGATTTTTCAATACTAGAATATATATTACTGAAGGCCAATCATGGTGTTTTCATACCTTGATAGCTTCTATAATATGATAAAAAAATCATCGTAGTATGTTGGCCAGACTACCTGTCTTTGGTTAAATCCACTTAAACTTGAGTTGGTGAATGAGGAAAAACCAGTTCCCCCATGCACAAGATTCAATAGCTGGTTTTCAGTATTCCTGAGAAAATTATGTTCAAAGACTAAGATTTCCTATAAATTTCGGTTCTATGTTAGTTTTTATAAAAAACATAAAAGACAGCTTTCAGAACTATTGTGTTGTCGAAAAAGTCATGACGTATTTTTTCCGTTTTTCGTTGCAAAAATGCATCATGACTTTTCTGACAACCCAATATATTTAATGTTACATGACAGTCTGACAGTGCTAACAAAACAATTTTAGTGAAAGCCTACAATCCATCAGAAAATACTAACAATGATCACATTATAAAAATTACTCCTTAATATCAGCCTTCCCTACAATTAATGTCATTTTATTATTAATTTCCCTTAACTTGGGGTGACCTGTTTTATGTCCTTTGTATGATTTTATGAATGTTTACAATGCCTGAAATTCCTTCAATCGAGTTAATTATTATTTAACAAAAAATACAGACTTACATGATCTGCCCTCCGATGGTTGACTTGCCAGCATCTAAAAGTAACAACATCATCAACAACATGCAAAGCGTAGGTGTCAAAAATATTTTCAAAAACCAACCGCTATATACACTAACACAACTAAAGATATGGTTTACTATATATAATTAAATCTTGCAAAAGCAAATGAAATTAAAGAAATCTAGGGTGTAAGCCCTGGTTAGTTACTTTCTCCCTTGGAAAATGAAGCTAAGTCCCCCTATAGCTCCATAATGATTTAGAACTGCTTTAGTGATAAAGAACAAAAGAATTTTTGAACAGATTGCTCCCTGACCTTCAGCTAAGAGCACAACAGCAAAAGACTATAAATTACCCAAGGGGAGCCTCAGAGGAGAGCGAAAGTAGCCTAGGAGCTGTGACTACTTTAGGTAGTCTGCCTTCCACCTTTAGCAAAGAGACAGGTGTTCCTTTACAAATTTCAAAGGGGTTCTTGCTACTAAAAATGTAGAATGGCCTGTCATCATATTCCAGGCAAGGCAGAGATAAAGGGAAGAAAAAAGGTCACATAATTCTGTATTTTCTCTTTACAATTTTGGGGATAGGGCAGATGATTAGGGAATATCTGAGTAAAGCAAATGGTTTGTGTGTGTGCGCACACATGCTAAATTAGCAACCTGACTCTAATTTATTCATTTCTTACATCACACAAAATTAAACTACCTAGTACGGTTAATCCCATAAAATGAACAAATTAAGTTCACACAAAAAAACAGGCACATTTCCTAGGATATTAACAGATATAATATGCTGAGCCAGCATCAGTGTACTATAGACTAATTATGCATTATATGCAAATATACTGAAGCTTATTTTCTTCCAGCTTCCATGACATTACAAAATTGTTAATCTGCACAATCTTCAGGAACAAAGTACTAGCAATTTTCTGCCAGCTAAAAAAATCTAGCAAGTCAAAAATCAAGACCATTTGGATTAATTCAGTTTCGTTTCCCTAAACATCTCCAAGGAACCAAATAAGATGCTTTATGTGTGATGTGCCCAATAACTGGTCATTTCTCACCGTGGCTATGAGTGTAACTTACCTACATGCCCAATGAATACTACATTTACATGTTCTTTTTTAGGAGCACCTGGCGGTGCAACCACAGATTTAGGTTTGGGTATTTCCTCTTCCTCCTCCATCATTTCTTGGGCATTTTCTTCTGGAGGCCTTCCATCTCCCAAGGAACCACCCCCTGACTCTGCTTCACTTATTTCTTCTTTGTGCTCCCATGATTCTTCTGGGGACATTTCTGTCTCTCCATTTTCTACTGAAATAAGACATTTTAACTTAGTATTCTAAAAAAGATTTATAATCTTTACTTTAAAACACAGACGCTTTCAAACAACAAATGCAACTTTGCACACTTAACTCCATTTCCTAATGTCTAGTGACACATAAGCAAGAAAACCTTTCACAACAGAAATGGATAATAATAGCTTTCAGGCTGGCCTTGCTGCTGACATCAGAGCTCTGACACAGACTACAAGAGATTGCTATTTTAACAAAGCCTCCTTGTCATAAGGACAAACAACATATAAGCAGGAGCTCTAACATTCCTAACAGTCCTGTTATCCCAGTTTTCAGATGCCGACAGTGGAAAAAAGGGAAAGTTTCACATCAGAACACAGAAAAAGTGTGAAAGGATTTAGAACATATTTTCTTTTTCCTCTGCAAGTAACAACTCTGCCATCAACTTTATTAATCGCCTTGGGAATATGAAAAACGCTTAAGAGTAATAAAGTTACAAAAGAGAAGAAAATTTTTCACAAATAAATGTAACAGGGACAACTATTTAAACTGACTTTAACATTCCTCCACTCAATTCTTTTATATTTGCGATCATTAAATTTATCATGGCACTATTAATGCCCAATTAGTTCTGCTTTCTAAATCTTAAGAGCAAAGACTCAATGTCAGTTTTAAATGCAGGCATTACAATAATCATAACACTTACATTTGCACCTTAAATCCTGAGAGTGAAAGAGTTTCTTATTACTGTATTAATATGGTCAGAAATTTTCTTACCAACAGGTTCTGAAAGTTCCATGCTAACAGCTGAATTTGAACCTAGACAAGAAATTGAGATATAATATATATCTAGCTTTATACACCATAGACATAGATAATCTCAAATTAGTTGGTCAGAGAGTCACATCATAGAAAATTACCTTCACACAACAATGACTGTTCCTCTTGAGAAGGTTCCACAGGTGCTGTTTAATAGAAATAAGTTCTATTAAAAATTAAGATCTATACATCCATTTTACTTATTTTTTAAAAAACAGTAAAAGCAAAAGTAAGAAACACAACAAAAACTTCAAAAATTCAGACCAGGGCCGGCCGAGTGGCGCGATGGTTAAGAACTGGTTTGGGATGCCAGACGGCCCCGGTTCAGATCCCACATATGAGGGCCAGTGACACTGCCCTCTACAGCTAAGATGCTGAACAACAGCTCAACCTGGAGCTGGGCTGCCTTGAGTCGCTGGCGACGGCGTAGGCTGCAGCCCCTGTGGCAGTGGGTTGCCATGGGCTACCATGTGTGGCCAGCAGCCGCAGTGAGCAGCCGTCCAGAAGCTGGCGACTGATCTGCCTCGCCTGGGAAGAGCGCAATGATGGTGCCAACTTGGGCAGGTGAAGCAACGTCCTCCACAACTAGATTGAAGAACAAAACGATAGCAACTTGTCTGTTCCCCTTCCCCCAATTCCCTAGCACTGTTCCCATTCCCCCAATTCCCCAATAAAAATCTTAAAAAAAAAAAAAATTCAGACCAATGGCAACTCAGGTTTTCAAATGAAAAATCTCGATTTAACCTACTTTTAAAAAATCTACCAATTACAGCCAATTAAAACATTTTAAGTAACTGAAATGTATTCATAAAAGCATGCTTATTCTCTTAATTGGCTTCATAAATTTTTCCTTCACAGATATTGTAAAAGTAATCTGTAGCCTAGCACAGATCAAATTAGTAAGTTTTGCTCAACAAATATACTGTATTTCTACTCTAGATTCTCTCTTGGTAGCTCTAGCTCAAGCAAGCTATGATTAGCCCTTTTTAAGATTCTATAATCATACATGTTATCAATATCCTTTAATTACTTGATACCAATAAAATAAATGACTTCATATAAAAATCCCTGAAATATATCTTTAAGCCCTTACAACATCTCAGAAAAGGTGGTTACAATGATGCCAGTTTTGACCTATATTAGAATCCAGTTTCCACACCACAAATCTATGACATCATTGGAAGAGACGTATGAGAAATATATACTGATACCCAACTATGAAGGCAAGTTTTTTATGTCTGATAAACTTAAATGACACTCTACTATGAAAGTGCCCTTGCTTTAGAGAATCACTGAGATACAAAAAGACAAAGAATTTGAATCACGTGATTCCTGCACACCAAGTAACAAAGACTAATTAATTCATAACCAGCAAAACTCATATTTGAAATCATTGCCCAGAACGTATTAACACATATAAGAGTCAAGAAACGGTTTTGGACCCAATCTTCAATAACACAAAGTGTTCGGGCCGGCTGAGTGGCGCGATGGTTAAGAACTGGCTTGGGATGCCAGACGCCCCGGTTCAGATCCCACATATGAGGGCCAATGACACTGCCCTCCACAGCTAAGATGCTGAACAACAGCTCAACCTGGAGCTGGGCTGCATGAGTCGCCGATGACGGCGTAGGCTGCAGTCCCTGTGGCAGTGGGTTGCCATGGGCTACCGTGTGTAGCCAGCAGCCAGCGTGAGCGGCCGTCCAGAAGCCGGCGACTGATCTGCCTCGCCCGGGAAGAGCGCAATGATGGTGCCAACTTGGGCCAGTGAAGCAACGTCCTCCACAACTAGACTGAAGAACAAAAGGACAGCGACTTGTCTGTTCCCCTTCCCCCAATTCCCCAGCACTGTTCCCATCCCTCCAATTTCCTAAATAAAATAAAAAAATAACACAAAGTGTTCAAGAAAGCAATTTCCTGTCCCTGATAGGTATGGGCAATCGAGATTTTTTTGATAGAAGTGACATGTAGAGTATCACTTAGGAAACCATTCATTCTGTCATAGTACACAGATGAACTAGAGAGGGAAAGACACTACAGGCAGAAATACCAACATCACTACTACAAGAAAGCATGCCACTAGGATAACTGAGCAGTACAACCAGAGAGGAGGGGTTAAGTGCAAAGATAATGGACACAACATGTGACAGGAGTAGGGAGTGAAAGGTATAAGGTGACCTCGACTTCTGTGACTGATAAGCAGGATATTAACAGAAATGGGGAAAAATCATTTTGAACTAGGTTTATAAAGGAACAGGAATTGTACTTCAGACATAATACAGATTAACCTTTTTTTGTTTTTCTATTATAATGCAAAGTTTATGGGTATGGTGAGGAAAAATTATTCAATTTTCAGGGAAAGCCAGGCAGTGCTAAGTGAATCAAGTTCATATGCCGCCCTCAAGATGGAAGAGGCAGCATGGAGTAGTGATAAGAGGGGAGATCTGAGCTGACTCCTGACTTTTAATCATGGCTTGTCACTAAAAAATTGTGAGATGCAATTATTTCATTGGAATTATGAAAATGACACGCCATCTACCTGACTGGATTGTTGAGAGGATTAAATGAGAGAATACATTTGTTTCGTATCAATTAAATAATACTTGGCACCAACAAATGACAGTCCTCACCCAGTAACATGTACTGAGTATCAACTCAATTTTATCAACTAATATGTACTCAGTATCTATTATGGGCCATTCAGGGATACGAAGCACTCACAAATCCATAGTGCTGGAGGTGAGGGTGGAGGTGGTGGCAGATTACCCTAACTCCAGCTAATTTTTACTGAGCTTTTATGTGCTGAGTGCTATCTCATTTAAATCCCACCAAAACCCTAGGAAATACTGCAGTCGCTACCATCGAACATACAGATATATCAGATTCAACTGGGCTTTTCCAAATTATACAAGTGCCATCTTGCCTTTCCTCAAACAGCTTTTGTTGAAAATCACTCAGCATAAACTGAGTAAGTTATGATGTACAAGTATTTTGAGGCAGGAAAAAGATTGAGAC
This sequence comes from Hipposideros armiger, assembly GCF_001890085.2. Taxonomy (NCBI): domain Eukaryota; kingdom Metazoa; phylum Chordata; class Mammalia; order Chiroptera; family Hipposideridae; genus Hipposideros; species Hipposideros armiger. Next base: position 2,191,343 of record NW_017731499.1, read on the forward strand.
AACTGGTATGGTGGACTCTATCACCTACTAAGATATCCCCCAAACTGTAATTGAGCTTTTCAAAACCAAATATTACCTACACCTGATCACCTAGTTCTAGAACCAACTCTTAGATTTACAAATATACAAAACTAAAACATGCATAAGGTTATGAGGTACTTCTTAGGACAGCGATATCAGTCATGAGACCAGCTCCATGGCTACATAATGCAGCATAATGAAAAAATCTGTTTGAGGTTTTATTTTTCAAAACTCTACATTTGGGGGCCGAACAAGTGGCTCAGTTGGTTAAGAGCTTGCTCAAGAGTGTGAGCTCTGAGCAACAGGGTCGCCAGTTCAATTCCCACATTGGCCAGTGAGCTGCGCCCGAGCTGAGCTGCCGCTGTTGGCAGGATGGCTCAGCTGGTGAGAGCACGTGCTCCTAACAAGAAAGTTGCCTGTTTGAGATGGTGGGCTACGCCCGCTTGCATCTAAAGACTGAACTCGGCACCTTGAGCTGAGCTGCCACCTGGGTGGCTCAGTGGATAGTGTGTGCACTCTTTTTTATTTTAAAGTTTTTATTGGGGAAGGGGAACAGCCAAGTTGTCCTTCAATCTTAGTTGTGGAGGGCACAGCTAGCTCAGCTGTCCCATGTGGGAATCGAACTGGCAACCCTGTTGCTCAGAGCTTGCGCTCTTAACCAACTGAGCCATTCGGCAGGCTCAGAGCATGCACTCTTAATGAGGCTGCTGGTTTGACTCCCGCATGGGATGGTGGCTATGCCCACCTGCAACTAAGACTGAACTCTGGCACCTTGAGCCTGAGCTGCCCTGAGCTGCTGATGGGTGGCCAGATGGCGACTGGACTTTGGAGCTGAGCTAGCTGCACCCTCCACAACTAAGATTGAAGGACAACAACTTGGCTGTTTCCCTTCCCCAATTCCCCAACACTGTTCCCCTCCCAATTTCCCAATAAAATCTTAAAAACAAGCAAACAAACAAAAAACACTCTACAGTTATGTTCGTCTTAAGTTTGTAAAGTTCCCAGAGGCAGAGACAGAGTCAAGTACCACAAGCAATGAAATGCCTAATATACACGTAATGATGATATTAAAGGGCCCCCAAATAAGAAGTAGACCATAGTTTTGCTATGTTGGAAAAAAGCTTTCCATTTATTCAGATCATAGGTCGCATTATAATAAACCTAATGACAATGCTAGCAACATTTGCCAACTGATATTTTTGGAATAATGGGCCAGAAAAATCACAGATATAAATTTAAACTTCTCGATGTTGTTGTACCCAGTCTTCACACCTGCACAAGCAACCCTCTCTTGTTCATCTGCTCCGGTCTTACTCAGAATGCATACCACATCCAGATTTTACTGACTACTAATGAGCAGGGGCTTAGAATCCCTCCAAGCCCAAAGTCATCTGTTCGTAGTAGTTAGCAAACAGATGACCATTAGAGCTCGATTTCTCAGGTCCTGCATGGTTCATATCTGCTGGTGAAAGAGAAGTTAGTAAACCTCCTGAGGAATGAAATTATGGTTTTGTAGCTTCCAATGGTATCTCCATGTTCAGAAACACACCTTTATCAAGTATTCAAAAAAGGAACAATTCTAAGTGGGAAAGTTACCAGTGAGTAAAACTGTCATACCCCAAATTAAAAGAAGAAGCTAACACTACTGTTTGGTGATAGAGGAAGACTAATGAACTGGCTGTGATACTAGGAATATTACCACCAACTTTAAAACAAGGGACGATTTCATGAGAAGACAGTCAGGCAACAGTATTTACCTGTGGTTTAACATAGATAAATCTGGATTTTTAAACAGTTAGTTAAAATTTAATCATAGTGAATGAAACAAGCCAGCCAGACACAAAAAAGGTCACATGTCGTATGATTCCATTTATATGAAATACGCAAAACAGGTAAAGCCACAGAGACAGAAAGCAGGTTGGCGGCTGCCAGAATCTAGGAGGAAAGGGAAATGGGGAGTGGCTGCTCAGCTGAGACAGGTTTCCTTAGGGGAAATGAAACTTCTGGAGCTAGAAGAGGTGGTAATTACACAACACTATGAATGTACTCAATGCCATTGAATTGTTTGCTTTCAAATGGTTCATTCTATATTATGTGTATTTCAACTCAGTTTTTGAAAATATAATTTTTTTTTTTTTGGTAAGATTTGATCATGGATCGAAGGACTTCAACATGAAGACTCCTACTTCACCAGTTCATCAATACAGCACAAATCAGTCAAGGACAAACCATGTGGTAAGTAATGAAATGTCATGATTTGATTCAAAGTATGTTTTAAACACAGATGTTTGGCCAGTTCTTGAAAAGTACTTAATCCATATTTCTTAAATCAGCAATTTAAATGTGTACTGCTTTAGATATACTAATCTTTAATCTTTGCACACTAAACAGTGATATTTAAAATAGCCATTCTAACTTAAATTTCCTAGTCCTGTAAGCTAAGTGGCGTGTTCATTAAAGAAGAGAAACAGCGCGCCAAGATTCTGTCCAACTCAAGTTCCGGCAGTGACAGAAATGTTCTATTATATATCTGTGCTGTAATATGACAGTCACTACTAGCCATATGTGGCTATTAAGCACTTGAAATATGGCTACTGTGAGGGAAGAACTGAATTTTAAATTTTATTTCATTTTAATTAATTTGAATAGCCACTTGTGGCTCTCAATTATAGTACAAATTTGTCTTACCTGATTTTCCATTTCCATACCGTTCCCCACCCATCCCACCAGCCCAAAGGACTAATGATTTCTCTTCTGAACGCCTCTAATATATGACCCTTCTTTCAATTACAGCTCTTTTCAAAACCCACACATTAGTTTTTGTTCCCTAGGAGATTATATACTTCCAGAATGACTGTGGTTTTTCTGAAATATGGAGACTTTTCTCTCAACTCTTGTAGTCTCCATGGGTTGGCAGTGTACTGTATAGAGTAAATATACAATTGATTTTTACTGAATTAACTTCAGTTTTCCTTTGATGTTCATAGCTCACTAGCTCCTTGTATCCTTGTAGTCTTCTCACTTCACTTTTCTTACCATCCCTAGTGTCTATCTATATGTTGACTGCATTTCCATTAGAATTCAGTAGAGTATAAACAATTTCATGTGGGCCAATTTTCTAAGACGGGGTTTAGAGAAATACAATATTCAAGAGGTATTACAGACTAAGTAAGCAACTAAAAATTCTTTAGCACTCAGGTAACTATCTAGTCTTACCAAAATGGCATGCTGAGGTATTTTTCTCCCACAGACAATACTGGAGAATAGTAAAAGCAGACATCAGAAAAAAAAAGGACCACAGAACACATACAAAAATCCATGGTGTTGCTTTAATTACCTACCACTCTAAAAATAAAAAGGCACAATGCTACAGACAGAGCATTGAACAGAGCGGTTTAAAGTACTTTCCATCATCATTTCCTAAAATTCAGGAAGAAGCAATTTCAAAATATTGCTTTAAATTAGAACATTGCCTACTTATGACAACGTCACTCTCCTCCAATTGAGACAAACATGGAGACCAAGCCATAGTCCACACACTCATGGGCCCAGTTTCTGAAAAAAGTGTCAGCCAGAAAGATCTCAATCACAAGGAAAAGACTAACAGAGTCACATTACTAGAATAAGCTTTGAAATCAGACCCAGATTCAATCCTAGTTCCTGCATTTATTCATGGATGTCACCTCGCTAATTTATTTAGCTTTTGAACTTTAATTTTTTTATCTGTAAATGAGTCAACAGTCCCTATACCTCAAGAGAGTGTTGTAAGGATAAGGGCATATTAATCACATGGTAACTACTCAATAAATTATTACAAAGCATTTCAAAGCCCAATAATAATTACAAAAACTTTTAAGAATGAATTATAAAAGAAAGGCAAGTCCAAGGCCACTTGCTCAGAAAATCCATACTGGTTGTAGTAATTAGCTCTTGGCATGCCGTTTTCCATTGTTAAACAGCGCGATGTGGTAGATGGAGACAGCACTCAGCTAGCAGTTGGCAAATTTGGATTCTAGACTCAACTGTGTCATTAATTCTTGTGAGCGACCTTAGGCATTCACTTAGCATCTCTGGGCTTCCGTTTCTTTATCCAAAAATGAGGAGATTGTATTACTGCTAGGGTCATTTCTATCTCTAACATTCTAAGAACCTACTTATTCAATCACTAAAGGAATGCCACGGATCCATCAGTAAAGTAACTAAAACCCCACTGTATTTTTCAAACAACCCTAAAAGATAGTCTTATTTATGATTTTATGTCCCAAATAGTTTTTTAAAAATTTGAGGTATTGTTTGGAGGTACATATTTAAAATACATGAACCCAAACCATTTTAGACAGCCCCACTAAGGCACAAAGATAACAGAAAAACACTCATCTGCAACCAAAATCAACCATCCAAAGGATGAACACAGACACAGACCACTTAGCAGTATGGTAACCTACTGGATTTCTATAGAAATGGTTAATCAGGAAATTGCACTGATGACATTCTATGATATACACTTTTTGTTAGTTTCAAGTGAAGTGACATATAATAACCTAATTGGAATGTTGTTTAGAATTTGGTGTCACCACTCTTAGGCTAGGCTAATGAAAGATGCTCAAAAAATATCCTTACTGTTTCTCTCACCTATCAAGTAGAATTATTATGGAACTGATTCAACTTGGAGTTACTGAGTTACTATAATTAAGTAACCTTAGAACAAGGCCATTTATGAAAAACAAACAAACAACAACAAAAAACACCTATAGCCCAGCCATGCTTTGTTAAAATCTATTGGACACAAGGCCAAAACTTTTAAGAGGTTTTGGTTCATACCAAATCAATAATTGACAGCTAAAATCAGGGTCTAAGGACCTTAGAATAATCAAGAACCTTCCGCTAGTGAACAAATTCTTGCTTCCCAAAGATTTCTAAGAAGTATGAGTAGAATGATGAAATTCCAAATTAACATGCCTAATAGCTAGCTACACTAGGCAGAATGGATGTAACCAAACTCACTGCTGTTTAACATGAGACAAGTAGTGTAAAAAGATAACAAATACTCATCAAATATAGAAACAAGGAGGATGAATTTTATATGTAAATCACATCTCAATTACCAAAAAACCTTAAGCTATTCACAACACTTAGCAGAAAATAGATCTTTAGTTTTATGATTAAGGATGATAAGATTGAAATTATTTATTGGGTTGTCAGAAAAGTCATGACGCATTTTTGCAACGAAAAACATACAAAAAATACGTCATGACTTTTCCAACAACCCAGTGCATAAGAGAACTTGTTAATTCCTCAGCTTTGAAAGCTCTCTATACCTTTTGTATGGCCCTCTTACCAGGTATCTTCCATTAAATTGGTTATCTGATCCCTTTCTAGACTCCTTGAGGACCACAATTTATTCACCTTGGTGGTGTCATTTCAAACGCCTAGAACATCATCCTGCGTTCTGTAGGCAGTTTATTAATTGCTATCCATATATCTGAGCAAAAGCAGAGATTCACATCTCAAAATTTTCCATTCTAGTACTGATAACTCACCCCAAAAGGTTATCAGATCTTTTTCATTCCTTTCTTTTCAAGCAGAAAGAAGATACTATTTGAACACTTTAAGACATTTCTTACCCAGCAAACAAAAGCAAGCAAAACAAGACTTAAAATCTGTGCTCTACAATATTTCCCTAACTCACCCTGATAAATTTTAACTGCTGCCTTTTCATGCAGTACAATTCCAGTAAAGGTGAAAAATAAACAAAGGATAAACAAATGCAAAAAGCTATGTATTAACTGAATTAAATAAAACCTGCTCCAAAGATAGAAATTTTACTTCTAACAAATAGATTGGAAATACTAACAGTTTAAACAGCTGCTCAACATGGCACAGCACTAGTTCCCTAAGTCCTCCTGCTCCAGCCATTCAAGCATGTAAAATCATGAAACAAGAGCCCAAATCTAATCATCAGTAAGTCAAGGTAGGAAAAGACGTTAACACTTCAGGAACAATACTTTTCCCTGATCTCCTCTGCCTACTCTATTCCATTTACTGTCCCCAGAAGCCTGAAAAATCCTTCATATTAGAATTGTTATTGCAGGCATTTCAGTCTTAGAAGAAAAGGAAAACAAATCTAAAGCCAAGAACCTTATTTATCATCTATCTAAACTTATCTACCAGTCAGCAGGTAACATTTAACATAACAATAAAGTGTAAGAATCCTTCAGAAGGAAACAAGCTTTACTACTTTGATTCTATTATCTTCTCTACTCTGGGGCCCTTGAAGAGGTCACCTTTGAGACACTTCAGCGATGAACAAGCATCCACCAAGTAACAATGGTTGCATAACTGTGTGAATACATGTATACTAAAATCGAATGAACTGTACATTTTAAAAAGGTGCATTTTATGGTATGTGAATTATATCTCAATCATTAAAAAACAAAGGAAAATCCCTCCCCCACCAAAAGGCATTCAGCAAAACCCAAACACTACAAAACAGAACATTTCTCTTTAAAATTCACATTCCACAATACAATGTGTTACATTTTGGAGACAGATCCTCCTAGGAGGACCTACCCTACTGACTGTTGGTTGTATGCTATACTTCTTTTTTAATGGCAGAGTTTTGAAAGGTATTAAGGGTAGAAATGGTGGAAAGAACACTACCACTGTTACTTTAGAAGCTTTGGCTGTTCTAAAATCCAAGGGTTGTGGTCTGAACGTTGTGTCCCTCCAACCCCCTGTACCCCCAAATTCTTAAGTTGAAATCCTAACTCCTGAAGTATTAGGTGGGGCCTTTGGGAGGCCCTAAGCTATGACGGTGGAGCCCTCACGAATAGGATTAGTGGCTTCATAAAAGAGGCACCAGAGAGCTCCCTTGCCCAACCAGGCTGGCACCCTGATCTTGGATTTCCAGCCTCCAAAAACGGTGAGCAATACATTTCTGTTGTTTATCAGCTACCCAGCTGCTATAATTTTGTTACAGCAGCCCAAATGGACTAAGATACAAGATAACCGTAAGATTAGCATTGCGAAATCTGTTTCTAATTAAAAAAATAAAATAAAAGGCTGCATAGGTGCAAACTGGAACTTAAAATAAGTACATTATCATAGAAAATGTTTGTTCTAGTACATATAACCCTTGTCTTCTATATTTCATTCACTTCAGGACCTCTACTTTAAAGAGCATGCCTTAGCCAACTTACTTGGATATGTAGAGGATGCATTAAAATGAATTACACTTAACCCTCCGTCGGGCGCAACTGATCTCATAGATTCATTGCGCACAAACGTTCAAATATCTAACAGTTAACTTAAATATTGTGACTCATCGCTTCAGTTATCTTCCCCCTCTACCATAACCTATCGCCAGTCGTGTTTATGACTTAGCACAGTAGCAGCATCTTTGTGTGCAATGAATCTGTGAGATCAGTTGCGCCTGACGGAGGGTTAAGTGGGTTCTACTTAATCATTTCTTTGGAATCCTATATTAAATTTTTAAAGAGATCCTCAGTCAACATTGAACTTGGGATGGCTGGAAACAGGCATAACCAGCAGTCTTTCAGTGAAGGTGAGTGAGACTTTGTTCAAAAGCATCTTTCTCTACTGGTTGCGCAAGGCAACAACATTATAAGTAGTTTAAAAAAGAAGAAGAAAAAATGAAAAGGAAAGAAAAACAAATTAGCCTATTTTCAAGCAAAATAGATGTTCATCCTACACAGACATATTTTAAGTCATTCATTCTAGTGCTCCATCTCTAGACACCTTGAAGAGCTCACCTTGAATCTAGTTTAAAAACATACCCACCACAAATTTCAGCTATGGCTTAACTAAAGGAAACATGCTAGCTCTATTGTCTATTTCCACACTATAAAAAAACTGCAAACTTTATGGTTCCTCCTTTGTAAATGTCAATCTAAGTGCTAGTTCCATTTTTTTCTCCAGCTTCTTTCAAGCATAGCTCTCTGCTCTGATGATGGTATTTTATAGGCCTGAATGGGCTGTAACATGCAATCCAACAGTCACACAGAACTCGGGACCTCAATTTAGAAAATCCATTCTTTTTAAATAGATATCTTACAGAGTTGTTTGTTTTTTCTCTTTTTTAAACTTTAAGTGACCTTTTGTAGAAGCAGCTGGTAAAGTCAGTAACACCAAAATAGGTTTCTGATGAAAAAGTTGACCATAATGTAGGGGCTTTTCTTACAACCACTTCCCTACACTTTTTTACATCTCCAACTTCCAGTAGTGCCACAGAGAAAAGGATTAAGAGTAAAATTGCAAATTAGCAAATATCAGGAAGAGGAAAAAGTTTGCCTGCATAAGAGGTATGCCTAGTCACTCAACAGTGGCCACCATTCCAGACCACTGTCCCTTGATGCCTGGCTGATGGCTAGATAGGCTGGAAATGCAGTCTTAGGGCTAGCTAGTGTGTTGCTGGTGACTCTACTAGAGTAAGGAGGAAGGGCCAAAAAGAAAATGTCTGGATAAACGGGAATTGCATGATAAAGTATGGGAAAGAGGCACTTTTAGGAGCTGGTAGGTGAACTACAATAGTTTAGATAGCCACAATGGCTTGATCTAAGCAAAGAAATAAAAGCTGTTTCCCTGTTCAAAGGGAAAACATCAACCGCCCAAGTAAAAGCAATATCAGTTAATAAAACCACCAAATCCAAACTGTGTGTTCACATGCGTACTTTGCAAAAGTTTTTCTTCAAATTCTTTTTGCCTCTAGAAGAAAACTGTAGCAAAAGTTTCTGAAGAAACCAAACTCCTAGAGAGTTATGATGTCCACTTTTCTAAGAAATCCTACTGGTTGCTCAAGGCTCCTCTATAAGTATTATAGTTCTATATAACATAGAGCTTTAAAAGAGAAATCAACAATCTGCTCTCACAAATTGCTGGGAATGGCTATGATCCCCCCCATACCCTGACTATAATGTGAGGACTTGCAGCCCTTTCCTTTCTTTTTCTCTTTAACCCAACACTGACAGTTCCTAAAACATGCACCTTTATAGAGAGAGAATACTTAAGTTCACTCATTTGCTATTCCTACAAAATCAGTATCTGAAAGCATGCTATCACTTAGGCAGCCCCTAAACACAGGAAGATTTTTAAAGACCGAACTTAACTTGAAACCACACAAAGTACGTGTAGTAGCTATGGTCAGAAAAGCACGTGACTATTATAACAAAGCTCGAGTGTCTGAACATAGTAATGACACATGACCAGAGATACCGTGAGTTATACCAAGCAACCTGAACAAGGGAAACGATTTTAACGCAATGAAAATCCTAAACGTGTCCCTGACAAGGAGAAAAGTCCAACTCCCCCTTAAGAAAAAGAGCACACAAATTAATGTAGTTTCCCACTCACATTAATATTAAGTGAGGAACTCTAATTTTGTGACACTTTGTAAACTTTACAAGCTTACAGAATGCTAAGGATGAAAAAGATCTTTGTATTGATAGCCAGCAGTTTCTGCTGGATCACAAGACTGCAATGCATCCTGGGATTCCTTCAGGCCGGTTCGGTGCCATAGACATTTAACACGTAATCACAGCTTCAATAATAGAAATTACAGCCAGAGACGCTCCTGGCCTAGGCCTAAGGTGAAGGGAGAACTCGAGCACTCGTCCTCCCCAACTCCTCGCATTTTTCCTCACCCAACCAACAGGCTCCTGACTCCATCTGTCCTCACTTCTAGGCCTCGTGATGCTGACCGCCGCCGTCCCCGCTCTGTCCCCTACGGTCCCCACATCAAGTGGGTAACTGTGGCCCCCGGGGGAGGAGCGGCCCCAGGCCCCGCCGGTGTCCTGGGCGCGCTTCTCCCGCCCCGCCGGACCCTCAGCCGCGGCCGCCCCACGCAGGCCGCCCCACCCAGGGCTGCCGACGCCGCTGTCAGCGTCCCACGTGCCGCCGGGCCCCACGGCTGCGCGTCCCCTGCCCCGCGAGGCGCGCCGCCTGACCCCATCCCACCCCCACCCTACCCCTGGTGGCACCGGCCCCCAGGCCGCTGCTCCCGCCCTAGCAGCCGGCTTCCTCCCGCGTCCCGGCCTTTTACCCGAAGGGCCTCCCGCGCCGTTGCCGGCTCCGTGGTTGTTGGCGGCGGCGCCAGCTGGGGGTGGCGGCGGCTGGGCCGGGCCCCGCAGGAAGGACGGCACGAACTCAGCGGCGTGGACGTTGGGCACGAAGGGTTTAGCGTTGACGTTGAGTTGCCGGCTGAAGGCCGCACTGAGGTGTTCACGCTGGGCCTCGGCCGCCGCCGCCGCCAAAGGGCCGCCGCCGCTGCCGGCGCCGCCGCACGGCCCCGGCCCAGGGGCTTCCATGTCCGCCTGGTCCCAGCAGTCGGGCGCCGAGTCGCTGCTGCTGCTGCCGCTGCTGCTCCCGCCGCCGCTGCCGCCGCCACCACTGCCCGGATCCATGATCGGGGGGGCCGTGTGTGTGGTGAAGAGAGGGCGGGAAATGGAGGCGGGGGCGACCGGCCGGGAAGGAGCAGGCCGCACTGACCCCGGGAAGCGGCGAGGCAGAAGGGCCAGGGGCTAGCGACACAATCCCCGGCGTCGTCGCGGCGGCAGCTCCAGGCTCCTCTCCGCAATCGCGACGACGGCGAGGGTAGCTCAACCCTCCTCGTGTGTGAGAGCGGATCTCCTCCCACCCAACCCCAACCACCTCCGACGCCTCAGCGCCAACCCCACGCCCGGCGCGGGTTGATACCCCGCCGCCACCCGTACCTTCGCCTTGGTAGTTCTCGGCACTGTCCGTTCCCGTTTCCGGCTATGAAGCGCAGCTGAAGACGGAACTACGAGTTCCGGCAGTACCCGCGCGACCCTGGTGCGGTTTTCCCGGGGGCCGACGGGAGTCGAAGTTCCGGGGCCCAGAGCAGCCGGAAGCGACTCGGGCTCCCAGAAAGCAGTGCGAGGGGGCGGAGATCTGGTGGCAGCCCGGCGGCCCCAGCTGTCACCGAGTGGGGGCAGGGGCTGGAGCGAGCGGTGGCGCGACTGGGCGCCGGGCCGCGGACATCGAGTCTTTCAGACCCTGGGGGTGGTCCACCGCCCTGTTAGGCACAAGATGGGGCGGGGGAGGGGGAAGCGGACAGCAGCTCAAACGTGGAAAAAACCTCTCAACTTCTGAAAATTCCGTCCTCCTCTTTCACCAGTCTTTCTGCGTTCTCTGCCTCACAGTCTCCCTACCTGTTCTCTTTCTTGCCACTTTACTTCTCCCCTCCCCAGCCAGAGTTTGCCCTACATTTCAAAGCCAACGCGGAGCGTCTTTCATTTTATGTATTCATTTGGTAGAATAGACAATAAAACCTTGAGACATTATAAGTTACACTACGATGTGGCTCGTAAAGCGCTCGGGCCGGGCTCTGCCTCTGCAGAGGGGGTTATTAGATGGAAACTTTCAATGACTCACTGTTTGACTAGTCATTTAAAGCCTTCACCCAAAATTTTTCCATCTCTTCCTCCTCCCCACCAAGGGCTTTGTAAATTAAACAGAGAGTTGCCATATTCCTTGATATAACCAACTGTACCCAACTAACAGGGTTATTTTATTTTATTTTATTCTGTTTTTAACATGGTTATTTTGATGTGTCCAGCTTCTTTATGCACCATTAGGTGAAGTGGTTTTTTTCTTTTTCTTTCTTCTTTTTAAAGATTTTATTGGGGAGTTGGGGGAGACGAACAACGTTGAGGGATGGGGGAAGGGGAACAGACAAGTTGCTGTCCTTTTGTTCTTCAGTCTGGTTGTGGAGGACGTTGCTTCACTGGCCCATGTTGCTATTATCATTGCGCTCTCCCGGGTGAGGGAGTCGCTTGGCGGCCATTGGACAGCCGCTCACAGCGGCTCATGGCAGCTCATGAAAGTGCTCGCCAACTGCCTGCCAGCCCCACTGCAGCCTACACCCTCCATGGCGACTCAGGGCAGCCCAGCTCCAGGTCGAGCTGTTGTTCACCATCTTAACTGTAGAGGGCGCAGCGTCACTGGCCCTCATGTGGGATCTGAACCGGGGCCCTGCTGCTCAGAGCTGGTGCTCCCAAGCCACCTCTTAACCAAGGAGCCACTTGGCTGGCCCCAAGTGGTTTTCTTTTGAATGGTTGGATTTGCTCACATATCCTCCTAGTACTTTATTGACTGCATCTCATGCTAAACTGAGTTTAGTAAACATGAGAAAAGAAGAAAGAAGAGAGAGAGAGAGAGAGAGAGAGAGAAAAATATATTTAGACCCAAATTCATGAAGTAGGAAAATAACGTGGCTCTGAGGATCCATTAAGTTTTTCTGTAATTCACCCCTGTGGAAACCCAAGCGAGAAAAGCATTCTTGATATTTTTCTGCAAGGAGTCTAGACAAGAGTGCAACTAAACTGCTACTAATTAAAGGCATGGGCACACAGAGAATAAACGTTTCTTACCGACCTTATGTTAGGTCCAAAATGTAGTTCTAAATATGAATTTTACTTTTAAACATACGTATTTTAAAGGTAAAAGAGAGCTCAGCCTAATGAGACAGGTCAAAAACAAAGCTGTCAGCTACCTTTTAAAACAACTCCTACACTAAAGTGGTTTGAAATTGTGTTTAATATTAAACTAGCAAATTTTATGTATTTGTTTTTCTTTAACACAT
>NW_017731499.1:2205808-2207468 GCF_001890085.2 Hipposideros armiger
AGTATGGGTAGAATATATAGTGGATCAATGTATCTGGTAAAAGCCTATGTTTTTAAAAGTATCTAGCTTTTCATAAGACAAAATAGTGCCATTTGTGACAACATAGATGGATCTGGACATTATTATGTTAAGCAAAATAAGTCAGATAGAAAAAGTCGAGAATCATATGATTTCACTGATATGTGGGCTATAAAACTGAAAACAACAAAGAAACAAGACAAACAAACGAAGAAACAAAAACTCATAGACACAGACAATAGTTGAGTGGTTACCAGAGGGCAAGGGGGGGAGGAGGCTGGTAGAAGAGGGTAAAGGGATCAAATATATGGTGATGGGAGGAGAACTGACTCTGGGTGGTGAGCACACAATGTGATACATAGATGATATATTTCAGAATTGTACACTTGAAACCTATATAACTTTACTAACCATTGTCACCCCGATAAACTTAAAAGAAAAACGTATCTAGCTTTTTCCTTGCCTTGGAATATTCTTTCCCTAGATCTACCTTGCTAGCTTCTTATTATCATTCAGCTCAGATGTTGTATTCTCACCTCAGAGGCCTCTCCTAGCCATCCTGGCCCTCTATCAGCCCACATCACTCTCTACCCTCTTACCCAGTTTAATTTTTCATAGCTGTAGGGACCTGGCCCACAGGCAGATAAGCTAGCAGGCAGTCAAGGTCTCCCCGCTCCAGGGGAACGCTGCTTATCAGACAGCCAGTTCTGTAAACTAGCCAGCAGTCAAGGTCTCGCTTCTTGGGATGCCGTGTGCATGAGAGCAGGCCTGTAGAAATCATCTGCCAGATGATTTCTCCCTGGAATGCTCTTTGTTTGCTGTCTCTATAAACCTTGCTTCTTCTCTGCCTGGGTGCAGAGCGCTACCGCTCCCACGGGCAGCCACTGGCGACTCCCCAGTTTGTAAGTCTCAATAAACCTTCTCAATAAACCTATGTCTCACACTCAGCACCTGGTGGGTTCTTGGGCTTGTGGCTTCTCAGACACAGATCATGAGATCAACTCGAACTCAGTCCGAATAGCTCTTATCATGATCTGAAATTCTTATTCATGCTCATCTCCCCCTACTAGAAAATTCCATCAATCTGTCTTACTTGCTGTTGTTGTTACCATCACCCACAACATTGCCTGGGTGGGTAAAGTGCTCAGTAAACATTTGGGAGAGAAAGAAACATACGTACCTCTTTGTATGTTATAAAACTTTTAAAAGTGTGAACCGTTAGCATATGCAACAGTTAATGGAAGACATTTATAGGGTGGGATTGAATGTGGAAAGGAGCTGGAAGAAGAAATTGCAATTATTACTTATGCTTTTATGTTTGGATTTTCCCACAACAAGCAAATTGCTTAATTTTTTTTTTATTGAGGTGAAATTCACATAACATAAAATTAACTATTTTACAGTGAACAATTCAGTGGGATTTAGTGCGTTCACAACGTTGTGTAACCACTTTTGCTAGACGCAAAACATTTTCATCATGGCGCAAGGAAACCCATAAGCATTGTGGGAACGGTTCCCGTTTCCATGGAAACATGCTTCCCATTCCTCCTCCCTGCCCCTGGTAACCATCTTTCTATCTCAAATATTTATCTATTCTAGTCATTTCATATAAATGGAATCTTAAAACATATTACCTTTTGCG
>NW_017731499.1:2211533-2215847 GCF_001890085.2 Hipposideros armiger
CATTGACGCGCTGACCGCCCTGGGAAGTGTGGGTAGATGGGGATGGAAGAGATGAAGTGAGAGACAGTCCAGGCCTGCACAGTGTGGGACTAATCTGGGGATACTCTTGTCGGTGTTGCTTACATGGACCAGATGCGTGGACTCCTGAGCGTTTCCCAAGATGCCAGAATGTAGTCTGGAGGCAGGTGGGGCGATGGGGACATCAGCTGCATTCATCGAGTGGCCTGCTTTTATGAGTCAGGTGCTGTGCTTAGTGTTTCGCTCACATTTCTCTTCCAGTCCACATAGCTACTCAGTGGGGTTGGGATTATCCCCTCCAACAAGTGAAATAACCGGCTCACAGAGCTACCAAGTGGCAGAGCGGAAATGCAGGCCCAGGCCAGGCTGATCCCAGACCAAGGACCCTCACCACCGCAGCTGTGTGTCTCAAGCTTCAGACTTCACGTTTTGGCCATTGGCACTTATCGCCTGTCCTGTTATTTACTTCGTGCTTTTTCTTTAAACTCCACCCTTTTCTACCAAATTTCCTTTCAAAGGAAACTTTATTACTACCATGAATGGAAAACAAGTATCCCTTACCATGAAAAGAAGATAAGTTTGAAAATATATACAAAGGGAACAATATTATTACATTTTGGCCAGATCCTGCGGCCTGCTGGAGAGCTACGCTCTCTTTGTTCCAAATGGAGATTAGCAAGCCTTGGAGATGTGTTAAAGACAGAGCAGCATTGACCTGAGACCGTCTTCTAGACGAATCAAAGGGTCAGTGAACAGAGAGTAATTGTCTCACTGTGTGACTCTGTGGTACTGAGCACCATGCCACAACCTTCTCTTATTCCTCTTAAAGCCCAGCCCTGTCCCCGCTCTAGGCTTCGGGAAACAGCAGCCTTTGTGGCTTTATGCCCTGGTGAGCTTCCCTTTTGAACAGCAGGAGGAGGCAAAGCTTATGTCATGGAAAGTGGTGGAGGGAATTTAAGGAGCTAGAAACGCGGCTCCTTGAGCTGACATTCGGTGCAGGTCCAGAGAACAGGCCGAGGGAGCAGGAGCCCCAGACAATGAGACGTCTGCTGTGTTCGCTTTCTAGGGATGCAGCAACGTGATGATGTCTGGATTTGAGCGTGCTGGCAAGGGTCACTGGAGGAAATAAAAATTCACACTCAGGGCACAGCAGGGACACTGGTAATTGTGGGGTGGCACGCGGCCCACAATAGGTGGAAAGCCAATTTAGAAGAGCATGACATAAGGATATCTGTCTCCCACTCCGAGCCTTCCTCTGCAGGCCTTCTAGAAAACAAGTCAGTTATTTGAAGCGCAAAGAGGAAGTGAAGACATTCCCAAACGAGCAAGAGCAGAGAGGAGGGAGAGTCAAGCTGGAGAAGCTGTGGGGCTCCTCATGGAGCCTTAAGTTATGAGGTTGGAGGCTAAGATGCATTTGTTGTAATGTACATGAGGCAGCCTGGGGTTTAAATCNCACTGTTGACCAACTGGCTATAAATCAGAGGTTCCCACAAACCCCTCCTTGCGTTCGATTAATTTGCTCGAGTGGCTCACAGAACTCAGAGAAACATTATACTTACTCGATTACTGGTTTATTATAAAAGGATGTAACTCAAGAACAGCCAGATGGAAAGATGCACAAAGCCAGGTATGGGGAAGGGCTGTGGAGCTTCCATGCCCTCTCCAAACATACCACTCTCCCCAAATCTCCACGTCCTCACCAACATGGAAGCTCTGTGAACCCCAACCTGGTAGGTTTTTATAGAGGATTTATTACATAGTCGTAATTTATCGAAATTACTGGCCGTTGGAGATTGAATCAGTTCCCTCTCTGCAGGTGGGGGATGGGATGGAAACTTCCAGCCTAATTACATACTTGGTTCTCCTGGCAACCAGTTCCCACTTCCGTTGCTTCCAAAACTCACCTCATTCGCATAACAAAAGACACCTTTCTCACTCTCAGCACTTTGGAAATTCTAAGGATTTCCTGAGCTCCACACCAGAAATTGTGAATGAAGACCAAATCTACGTGAGAAATATATTTTGGTCATCTGAATGACCAAATGTGTATTTCCCATAAATCACAATATTGCAAACAGCCCGGTCAGCACACCAACGTCTCTCTCATCTTTTCTCCAAACTCAGAATCCAGGAAGAGAGCTGCCCATTGGCCAAGCTCTTGTCATAGTCTTCCCCCAGCTGAAGTGGACTGTGGAAGGGACTCCTATGGGACTGCTTCCCAGCAAGAGACACATTACCCACCGTGGGATTTCCCCAACCAGAAACCCATGTGTCATTAGAAAGAGGAATGGAGTAGGATAGCCAACAATAACAAACACCAGGATATGGACTCCGTATGACAGATACTCATGACAAGGACACAGCATGACAAATTCCAGGGCATGGAAACTGCACGACAAGTGCCAGGACATTTGCCAACTCAGCCAAACTAGCAGAGTGTCATCCTGCCTGCTTAGTCATTCACTTAACAAATGTTAGTTCACATCTACCATATTTAAGATTTCAATAGTATTAGTGTGCCTTCGGTCATACACCCTATCCACTTTTGCTGGTTATAAATCTCACAAATAATAATAAGCCATAGAGACGGACTCTTGATTCACCCTGTACAGGGCAAGGTATGGAGAACAAGGTAAAGCACCCAATTGTTTTTATACAGGTGAATCAGCTTATNCTATTGTAGTTCTCTGAAGACCCAATTGAACCTTTCTTAAGACTGTCTCACTTTAATGTTGGTATTAAGTAATTGCTGTCAGATTTACAGAGAACTTATAGAAATTGATATAAAAATCAGACCTTTCATCCTGTATAGGAGACCTGCATTGCTATTGAATGAGGTATTTTCATCTTATATTTACAAGAAGAGAATACAATGAAATAAAGTGACTTTTCCCTCAAGATTTGCACTCCCCAACCCACTCTTAAGAAATTGTCACTTTTTTTGTCTGACAGCGAGGCAGCAGTGGTAGCAGCTACTCTCTGAGCTTTGCTATGCTGCCCAAGGATGACAAGCAGAAAGACTGTGGAAAGTCCTCCAAGAAAGACAAAGACCCAGTGAACAAGTCTGGAAGCCAGGCCAAAAAGAAGAAGTGGTCCAAAGGCAAAGTTGGGACAAACTCAGTAACCTAGTCTTGTTTGACAAAGCGACATATGACAAACTCTGTAAAGAAACTCCCACCTATAAGCTTATATAACCCCAGCTGTTGTCTCTGAGAGACTGAAGGTCTGAGGTTCCTTGTCCAGGGCAGACCTTCAGGAGTTCCTTAGTAAAGGACTTATTAAACTAGTTTTAAAGTACAGAACTCAAGCAATTTACACCAGAAATACCAAGGGTGGGGATGCATCCGCTGCTGATGAAGATGCAGGAACAACAGGTCCCACCAACTGTACATTTTGAAAAATAAAACTTTATTAAATAAAAAAAGAAAGAAATTGTCAACTGCTTGTGCAGCTGACTCAAATAGTGAACCACACTGTCCTTCTCCAACCACTTTATCACTGGATATCATATTTCAGATGGTGTCACCTGTAGGGCACTGGATGATAGGTCCAGCAACCACCTGACACCGTCCCATGCTATCACAATATTTTTTACTATATTTCCTATGCTGTACATTACATCCCCAAGATTTATTTACTTTATACCTGGAGATTTGAACCCCTTGTTCCCCTTCACCTTCCTCCCTCCCCTTAAAAAAATTTTCAATTACAGTTGACATTCAATATTATTTTATATTAATTTCAGGTGGATAGCATAGTGGTTAGACGTTTGTATAATTTAAGAAGTGATCTATTGACTAGTCTAGCACCCACCTGGCACTATATACATAGTTATTACCATAAAATTGACTATATTCCTTATGCTTTACTTTACATCCCCTTGACTATTGTATAAAACCAATTTGTACTTCTCAATCCTTCCCCTTTTTCACCCCTTTCCCCCAATCTGGCAGCCATCAAAATGTTCTGAGTTTGTTTCTGTTTTGTTTGTTTATTTTGTTCTTTAGATTCTACATATAAGCAAAATCATATTACATCTCTCTTTGTCTGACATATTCCACTCAGCACAATTGGAAATACATTTTTTTAAAGAAATTCTTTCTTTTTTTTTTAAATTTTATTGGGGAACAGTGTGTTTTTCCAGGACCCATCAGCTCCAAATCAAGTAGTTGTTTCAATCTAGTGTGAAGGGCGCAACTCAGTGGCCCATGTGGGGATCGAACCAGCAACCTCGAGTGTTATAAGCACTGCGCTCTAACCAACTGAGCTAACCGGCCGCCCCTGGAAATACATTTT
>NW_017731499.1:2223467-2230478 GCF_001890085.2 Hipposideros armiger
AGTACAAAGAAATGAAGAGAAAATACAGGATAATAGTTAAGACCAGTGGGCTTTGGATTAAAGAGGCTTGCTCAAAATTGTTATTACTAATATTTTACTCAACACACAAAGTAGAAGGTGAAGTAACAGAGAAGAGAATAATCCTAGGGGCAGCTGGGGAGGCTTCCTGGAGGAGGTGATGATTTGTAGGTTGAGTTTTTTTAAAGCTGGACCAGAAGTACTGCAGGGCCTACAAGGGGCGCAGGGCACTCGGGGCAGGTGGCACAGCACGCATGCAATGACAATCTCTTAGAAGCCAGTAAGAGCACAGGAAGCAGTGAGCTGTGGACGTGACAAATAATTTGTCTAAATTGGTTCACATAGCCTGCTGTTTTTCGTAATTCCAGCTGTGTGGAAGCGTCTAACTTCTTCAATGTCCCGGCTCCCAGTTTCTTAATAATGTTCTCCAGCATCAGTCAACAAGAGAATCCCTCGAGGAATTAATGAATAATGCAGGTGCCTGGGCACCCATCCCAGAGGTTCTGGCTCGGCAGGCCTAGTATGAGGCCCAGGATTCTGCTTTTTAAATAAGCATCCTAAGTCAATCAGTTGCCAATGGTCCCACTGTCACACTTTGAAAACCTCTATCCAAGGGTTCCAGCTAAAAAACACTCACCTAGATCTATAATGTAGATTATAGCCAAGCCCAGGAGTGAGCATGATCAAAATGGGCCTCAATTGTCTATTGAGAACCATTCTTTGAGGATCCATATACCAGCCTTCACTCAGCCCATTTTTCCTTCAGCATTGGGAGCATTACTGTTTCTTTGGTTCTATACTTGACCGTGTTAGGGGCCTGTGTTAGGGGTCAAGTATACTTGACCGTATACTTGTACCAAAAAAAAAAAAAAAGCCTATTTCTAAACCGGTGCTGTTCACTGGAACTTTCTGTGGGGATGGAAATGTTTTATATCTATACTGTGGCTGTTGAGTGCTTAAAAATGTGGCTGGATAGACTGCAGTACTGAGAATTTCTTTTTTTAATTTTTAATTTAATTTAATTTAATTTAATTTGTTGGGGGACAGTATGTTTTTCCAGGACCCATCAGCTCCAAGTCAAGTAGTTGTTTCAATCTAGTTGTGGAGGGTGTGGGGATCGAATGGCAACCTTGGTGTTACGAGCACTGCGCTCAAACCAGCTGAGCTAACTGGCTGCCCCTGATAATTTTAAAAATTAATTTAAATAGCCAGATGTGGCTTACCGGATTGGACAGCTGGGATCTAAACACTGGAATGATGCTAAACACAGAGCACCCACACTGCAAAGGTTTGGGGCTGAGACAGCCTCAGGGACCAGCAGTGTGTCTTCTCCTGGGCTCACCCTCTGCAATCCGGGCTATTTGAAGAGAATGGAGCACAGAAATTCTTGCATTATTTAAATGGCGATTCATTCTCTCTCTCTCTCTCTCTCTCTCTCTCTCTCTCTCTCTCTCTCTCACTCTCTCTCTCTCTCGTATAATTAGAATACCAAGTTAAAAACATATATGATATGACTCCTATGACTCCACTGTGTAGGTTTTCAAAGCATTCCCTCATGATCTGTGTTTTCTGTGACGTATAAAAGATTTTAAGGGGCCGGCTGAGTGGCTCAGTTGGTTAAGAGCTCACCCAAGAGTGCGAGCTCTGAGTAACAAGGTCACTGGTTCAATTCCTGGCCCAAGCTGAGCTGCTGCTGAGCTGCCAACAGGTGGCAGGATGGCTCAGCTAAAAATAAATAAATAAATAAATAAAAAACCCCACAGTATGGGAGAATGATAAGGGATTAGATCCAGAATATATATGGAACTCTTATAACTCAACAACAACAACAAAAACAGCTAAAAAAAATGGGCAAAGAAGTTAAATAGACATTTCTCCCAAGAAGACGTGCAAATGGACAATAAACGCATGAAAAGATGCTCAACATCACTAATCATTCAGGAAATGCAAGTCAAAACCACAATAAGAAACTATCTTGCACCCATGGTTACTATCAAATAGGAAAAAAAAAACCACACCCAGAAAATAACAAGTGTTGGTGAGCATGTGGTGAAATTGGAACCCTCTGCATTGTTGGTGGGAATGTAAAATGGTGGAGTTGCTTTGGAAAATGGTATGGTGGTTCCTCAAACATTAGAATTACCATATGATTCAGCAATTCAACTCTGGGTTTATCCCGAAATGAGGGAAAAGCAGGAACTCAAACAGATATTTGCACATTCATGTTCATGGCAGCATTATTCATGATAGCCAAATGGTAGAAGCAACCCAAATGTCTATTGATGCATAAGTGAATAAACAAAAATGTGGAATATTATTCAGCCTTTAAAAAGAAGGACATTCTGACACATGGTACAACATGGATGAACCTCGAGGACATTGTGCTAAGTGAAATAAGCCAGTGACAAAAGGACAAATATTGTACGATTCCAGTTGTATGAGATACCTAGAGCAGGCAAAGTCCATGGAGACAGAATGTGGAATGGTGGTTGGCAGGGGCTGGGGGAGGGAGGGACGGGGCGTCATGGTTTAATGGGGACAGAGTTTCAGTTTGAAAAGATAGATGGTGGTGATGGTTGCACAATAATATAAATGAACTTAATGCCACTGAACTGGACACTTAAAAATGACAAATTTTTGTTATGTGTGTTTTACTACAATAAGAAATATAAAAGAAAAAAAAATAGGGCAGAAAGCTCTTAACGCTGCCTCCCCACCTTTTTTCGCCTCTACTCCAAAGAAAAAGTCCTGGGAGAGCATCCTAGAGGAAAACATCTCTGTAGACAGCTTCTCCGAGGTGAGGGAGGGAAGCCAGTAGGAAAGGTACAGGGATCCTAGTCTAAAAATTCCTCCAGTTTGATGTACACACGCTCACCTTTCCCTGTCTCTGTCCAGGGTGGATATTATTGATTTATTTCTCAGGCACTCAAGAGCGCTTTACTGAAGGTGATAATGCTTGGAAATAACACGGCTTAGAAGGGTTATTGTTGACACTTTCGATAAATGACTCCCTACATCAATAATATATGCAAATCTTGAAGTGCAGCTCACAATTACAGGGTAATCTTACAAAAACTTTGATGAATCAAATCACTCCTGCGGCTACCACCTCAATTGACACGATTATGATTCTGCTTTACAGGTAGGCTGACAAATTGATCTGTTTGAGGATTACAGACATTTTCATTTGGTGCTGTGCCATACTCTGGTTTTGCTGGATATTTTTTCCGAGCCTGTCAGTTTCATAGTGCTTATAGTAACTGTAGGAATATAATGCAATACCATACTTCTTACAAAAAAGTAGACAGACATATATAAGAAAAAAAAATTTAGGTTGGACTGAGGGATCAGTTGTTTACTCTTCATCAGGCTGGAATAACAGGTAGATAAAGCCGTTGCAAAGTGTTACGACAACCCCTTCTTTGAGTAAGTGCTGCCTTTTTACTCACCGAGAACATTTGTTCTATGAAATCATTGACAACCAGACACTTTGTTGTTCGAAACTATACCAGTAAGAACATCCTGCTGTTATCTGGGGCATCTAAGTCATGTTGACACAGAGAAGCTGCCTCCCTTTCCAACCCAGGGCAGAGCATCAGATAGGAGGTTTGTAAACACAGCAGTCCATATCAATCATAACTGTAGTTACCAAGGCAACAGGACCCTGGACTTTGCAGTCCAGACCTGATCCTGACCCCTTTACTCACAGCCCTGTTTTGCTCTGAGCCTATCAAAACCCTGCTTTATTTAAATTTCACCCCAACTCTACGCTTTCCCTAAATTCTGTAAGGGTGCTATTTTTTCCTTTCCCAGGGCTGCTCTGGTGCATGATCTCCCTTCTTACAAGTCAATAAGCCTGACTTTTTGAATCTACAGATTTGTCCCATGTGACCCTGAGCTGATTGGGCTAAGACAACAGAAACCTCAATTGAAAATTAAAAAAAAATTAGTCAGGGTTTAATGTGTGTGTGACCATAGGAAAAGTAGTCACTTCAGGGTCTTTTTAAATTGTGAAATTCTCCCTACTCTCCATACATTTACAATTATTATTATTATTTTAAATTATTATTATTTTTTTAACTTTATTGGGGAACTGTGTTTTTCCCAGAACCCATCAGATCCAAGTCAAGTTGTTGTCCTTCAATCTTAGTTGTGGAGGGCGCAGCTCAGCTCCAAGTTCAGTCGGTGTTTTCAATCTAGTTGTAGGGGGCGCAGCCCACCATCCCATGCAGGAGTCGAACTGGCAACCTTGTTGTTAAGAGCACATGCTCTCACCAACTGAGTCATTGCTGCCCAACTGCAGCTCAGCAGCAGCTCAGCTAAAGTCGTTGTCTTCAATCTAGTTGTGGAGGGCGAAGCTCACTGGCCCATGTGAGAATTGAACCAGCAACCCTGTTGCTCAGAGCTCGTGCTTTAACCACCTGAGCCACCTGGCCACTCTTAATACCAAGTTTGCCGGTTTGATTCCCACATGGGCCAGTGAGCTGCGCCCTCCACAACTAGATTGAAAACAACGACTTCACTTGGCGCTGATGGGTCCTGGAAAAACACACTGTTCCCCAATAAAGTAAAAAAAAAATTATTCATTTGGATTTACTTGCAACATTTCATTTCAACATTATTTTTGGATAAGCAAGGGAAAGTAGCACTAGTAAGGCAGGACCCATTTGGCTTTTTCATAACATCCCTTTTGTTACTCCCACTAAATTCCAGGGGGCACCAGCAGAGACTGAGCCCAGAAGGGGAGCTGTGCCCTGATAAGGGCCTCGTGGTCTAGGGACTGGTGAGTTCACTTTGTATATTTTTGTCAAGTCCTTCAGAGGTTATCAGGTTCGAGGACTGATTCATAATTAGGAACATCTTAAAACTTGGACATAGTAAGAAAAATGTCAGTTTGTTCATGTACCTAGAGAAATGTCACAGCCAAGTAGGTTGGAATCCTGTGCTGGCTTGATCACAATTATCTGCTATATAGGAAAGTATACACAGGACTCACATTATTGCAAAAGAGTTGTCTGGTGAGAATTTAAAAACTGTGATTACTTGATTTTATGCATGCATTTATATATCCATGCATTCATCATGCATACATGCATCTATGCATCTATTCATCCATGCATCCATCTATCCATGCATTCATCCATGCATGCATGACAATTAGACCAAGATAATATTGACTAACATTTATGGAGCACTCATTATATGCCAGGTACTAGTTTAATCATTTTATAATTATGTACTCACTTAAGGCTTATAGGACACAATGAGACAGGCACTATTTTTTTTTTTAAATTGGGGAACAGTGTGTTTTTCCAAGACATTAGCTCCAAGTCAAGTAGTTGCTTCAATCTAGTTGTGGAGGGCGTGGGGATTGAACTGGCAACCTTGGTGTTATGAGCACTGCGCTCTAACCAACTGGGCTAACTGGCTGCCCCGAGATAGGTACTATTATTCCTTCTTACAGATGAGAAAGCTGGGCACAGAAATCGCAAAAAACTTTCAGAAGGTCACAACTACGAAGCGGCAGAGGAAGGATCTAACATAGACCCCAGGTTCCTCAAATGTTAACGTTTTACTACATTTGCTTTATTATTCTCTATCTGTTGCTATGTAATTTTTTTTCTGAATTGTTTTAGAGTATGCTTCACCAGTAAATACTTCAACATGTGTGTATGTTAAGAGCAAGGACAGATCAAGATTAGGAAATTAGTATTGATAGCCTATTCCTGTCTAATATCCGGATCTCATTCGATTTCACTAATTGCTCCACCATGTCCTCTTATAGCAAAGAAAATTCTGGATCATGTTGCATTTGGTTGTCATAGCCCTTTAATCTCTTTTTAATCTAAAGCAGTTCTATAGTCTTTTTATGTGGCAGTTTTGAAGAATACAGGCAAAACTATTATACGATATCACAATAAGGATATACTGACATTGTACAGTCAAGGTGTTTCCATCACAAGGATCCCCTATGTTACCTTTTAGGTTGAAGTTCTTTTTTTGTTGCTGTCTTTGTATATCCAATTGCTTCAACACCAGTGCTTCCTCCATTGAATCCCTTTGCAGCTTTATAAAAAAGTCAGTTGAATATATTTGTGTGGGTCTATCTCTGGGTCCTCTGTTCCATTCCACTGACCTATATTTCTGTCCCTTCACCAATACCATCGTCTTGATTACTGTAGCTATATAATGTCTTGATATTGGGTAGACCAATTCTTCCCACTTTATTCTTATTTTAAAAAGTTGTTTTAGCTATTTTAATTTCATATGCAGTTTAGAATGATCTTATTTATACCTATAGAAAAATCTTAGTTGGATTTTGACAGAATTAACATGCATATTATGTTGAGTTTTCCATCCATGAACATTGTATGTCTCACCATTTATTTAGTTTTTCTTTGATTTCTTCCATCAGTGTCTTAGTTTTCAGTATATAGGTCCTGTACATGCTTCGTTAGATTTGGATCTAAGTATGTATTTCACTTTTTTGGAAATATTGTAGATGGTATTGTAGTTTAAATTTTGGCATCTACAAGTTCATTGCTACTGTATTAGAAAAGGGTTTTGAAAAAAATACAAATGTCTTGGGGTGGCTGGTTAGCTCAGTTGGGTAGAGCACAGTGCTCGCAACACCAAGGTTGCCAGTTCAACTCCTGCCTGGGATGGTGGGCTACGTCCACCCACAACTAAGATTGAACATGGCACCTTGAGGTGAGTGGCTCTGAGCTGCTGATGGGCGGCTGGATAGCTCAGTGGTTAGAGCGTGCGCTCTTAGAAACAAGGTTGCTGGTTCAACTCCTGCATGGGATGGTCAGCTATGCCCACCTGCAACTATGATGGAATATGGCACCTTGAGCTGAGCGGCCGCGAGCTGCTGACGGGCGGCCAGATGGAGACTGGACTTGGAGCTGAGCTAGCTGCGCCCTCCACAACTAAGACTGAAGGACAACAACTTGGCTGTTCCCCTTCCCCAATTCCCCAATAAAATCTTAA
>NW_017731499.1:2231428-2246371 GCF_001890085.2 Hipposideros armiger
CTCATATGTGGGATCTGAACCAGGGCCGTCTGGCATCCCAAACCAGTTCTTAACCATCGCACCACTTGGCCGGCTCCCCCACTCTCTTATTTTTTATAGCACTTTCACCATCTAAAGTTGTCACTGCTTTATTTCCTGGAAATAATCCCTGAGAGCAGGCACTGTTTCTATCATTTTCATGCCACATCTTCAGGGTCTGAGTTGTGCCTGGCACACAGTGGACACTCATAATTATTGGATGAATACATAATTAGCGTTCTTTATTCTCAGATGGATGACATTCCATAATCATTACTGAACCTGGTATTCTTCAAGTCTTTATTAGTAACACGTTTACAAACTATCTTTTTTTATCTGGCTAATTTCATAGGTCAGATCAATATTTTTTAAATGTTAAAAGTTATAGAAATACGTGTTCTTTATAAAAAAGCTAGAAAGCAAAAGTTTTGCATTTGACAAAATTGGGGTAACCTAAAATTCACCATCGTAACCATTTATAAGTGCACAATTCAGTACTGTTAAGTGCATTCACGTTTTTGTAACCAATCTCCGGAACTCTTTCATACCTTGCAAAACTAACACTCTGTACCCATTTAACAATAACTCCTTGTCTCTGGCAACCACCACTCTACTTTCTGTCTCTGTGAATGAGATGACTAGATGTACCTCATATAAGTGGAATACAGTGTCTGTCTTTTTGTGTTTGGCTTATTTCACTCAGTATAATGTCCTCCAGGTTCATCCATGTTGTGGCCTGTGTCAGACTGTCCTTTTTCAGGCTGAATACTATTCATTGTATGGATCGACCACATTTTGCTTATAGGTTCATCCATCAATGGACGTTTGGGTTATTTCCACCTTTTGGCTATTGCTATGAACATTGGCACACAAATTCTGTTTGAGTTCCTGCTTCCAATTCTTTCGTGCATGTACCCAGAAGTAGAATTGCCGAATCATATAATAATTCATACAGTTTAAATTTTCGAGGAATCGCCATACTGTTTTCTACAGTGGCCGCACCCTTTTACATTCCCACCAACAGTGCATAAGGGTTTCAATTTCACATCCTCATCAGCACATGCTTTTTCTTGACATAATAGGCATCCTAATGGGTGTGAAATGGTATCTCACTGCATTTTGGATTTGCATTTTTCTAATGATTAGTGATGGTGAACATTTTTTTTAAGTGCTTGTTGGTCATTTGCATATCTTCTTCGGAAAAATGTCTCCTCAAGTCTCATAACTTCTTCTTTATGTGCCAGGGTTCTGTAACATCTTTTTTCATAGCTACATAGCACTCCATTGTATAGAATGTTCTACATTCAATTAAACCAATTTCTCATGGTCGGATGTTTTTCATTATTTTGAACAACATGACAATGGACATTCTTGTAACCAAATCTTTTTTTTTTTTTTTCAGCTGAGCCATCCTGCCACCTGTTGGCAGATCAGCGGCTGCTCAGCTCGGGCCGGGAATCGAACCCCTGTTGCCCAGAGTTCACACTCTTGAGTGAGCTCTTAACCAACTGAGCCACTCGGCCAACCAGTAACCAAATCTTTGAAGGCTTCCTTAATTCTGTAAAATAATTTCCTGGATGTGAAACTTCTGGATCAAAGAATGTGTATTTTCCAGAGCCTTCTAATGCACATTACCTAAGGCCCCCTGGGGGTAGGAGCACTGCTCAGACTGCTGCCTACGGTGGAAAAGAGAGCTATGCTGCATGAATGTAGAGTTCAGAAACACATTTTAAGCCTTTTTCCCTTATAAATTATAATTATGTCCCGTTTCTTTGGGTTTAAATTGCCTTTGTCAGATTAGCTCGGCTGGTGGGTGCTAATTCTCGCTCCTGTTACCAGACACTACTAATGTTACTTAGCTAATAATAGCAGCAGCGTCACACTCAGAGGAGGTCCTCTTTTCATTTCCAGCCAGGCGATTAGAGTCTGTTTATAATTGCTTGGTGCAAAGACTGGCTGATTTCCAATTAGCAAACCAGACAAATAGCATTCGTTTGAAGTTTTTTGTTTGTGTGCAATAAACAGTGTTTCCATAATTTAATTTCTCATTAAGTATAAAATCAGAGAATGATAATTTGCCTGATATTTCCTGATGCTCCCTGGATAAATATTTGCACCCTTGTTATTTAACGATTGTTTCTGAAGATGCATTCGGTTTTCGCCTCCACTTGCCCCACGGTCTTTCAGCCTTGAAGTGTTCGATGTCGCAGTGACACAAAAGGCTTGTGTAGACCTGGACAATGATATTCGAATGAATGACAGTGGCTTTGTCACAGTGCACCAGCTCTTCCTTTTCTTATGTCTACATGACATTTTATGGTATTCTATTGCATCACATGTCATGAACGGATGGTCCAGTTCTAGGCAGATAACATAATAAATTGTGGTCCAGAGCCCTAGACTCAGAGAAATTTGGTTTCACTCTGTACCAGCTATTTGACTTGGACAAGTAGTTGCGTCTCTCTGTGCATCAGGTTCATATACAAAGAGGCATACTCATAAGAATAGCTCCCCTTTAAATGAGAGAATGAGTGTAAAAATGCTTAGCACCAGGAATGTAAGATTGGTCCCTCAGTAAGGATGACTCGATGTGTGTAAGTTATGTGACACATACAATGGCCTTAAAATTTACTTACATGTTGAATCTTGTCTTTGAAAACAGCTTTATTGACATATAATTCACACACTGTACAATGCACAAATTCAGAGTGAACAATTAAAAAAATTTTTTTTTGTGTATTCGGAGTCAGGCAACCATCCCCACAATCAGTTTTGGAACATTTCCCTCATCTCCAAAAGAAACCCTGTCCTCGTTAGCAGTCACTCACCATTTCATTCCCCCTCAACACCTACTCCCCAACCCCCAGCTAATCTACTTACTGCCTTTATGGATTTGCCTGTTCTGAACATTTTGTATAAATGGAACCATACAATCTGTGGTCCTTTGTCACTCGCTTCTTATACTGAGCATAATGTTTTCATGGCCCATGCACGTCATAGCAGGTATCTGTACTTCATTCATTTTTTTTTTTTTTTTTTTTAGCTGAGCCATCCTGCTACCTGTTGGCAGCTCAGCGGCTGCTCAGCTCGGGCTGGACTCGAACCGCTGTTGCTCAGAGCTCAAACTCTTGAGTACTTCATTCATTTTTATGGCCGAATAATATTCCACTCTATGGATAGGCCCCATTTTGTTTATCCATTCATCCGCTGATGGACTTTTAAGTTATTTCCATTTTTGGGGCTATGAACAGACAGTAATATGAGAGTAATACTGCTGTGAACATTCGTGTACAAGTTTTTCGATGGACATATGTTTTCATTCTCTTAGGTATACACCTAGGAGTGGCACTGCTGGGTCATATAGTAACTGTATGTTTAACCTTTTGGGGAGCTGCCAGTTTGTCTTCCAAAGCACCACTTAACATCCCCAATGTGGGTTCTAATTTCACTCCATCTTCCCTAATGCCTGCTATTTTTCGTTTTTTGTTGTTATATTTGTTTGTTTGTTTTTATGTCCATCCTAGTGGATCTGAAGTGGTATCTCATTGTGGTTTTGATTTGCCTTTTCCTGATGGCTAATGACGTTGAGCATCCTTTCATGTGCTTGTTGGCCATGTGTGTATCTTCCTTGGAGAATTGTCTATTCAGATCCTTTGCCCGCTTTGTAATTGGGTACATTTAGTCTCGAACTGTTTCCTTAGCAATTACACACTGGAATCCCTGCGGTATCTGATTCACAGTGGGTGCTTGTGATCAAGTCCTGGGCCTGGATTTGAATCCCAGCCCAGTCACTTATTAGTACATGACCTTGACCATTCTCTCTGGTCCTCAGTTTTTCCCACCTACAAGATGCAGATAGAAATATTAGCTGCTTCACAGGGTTGTTGTAAGGATTAGGAAAGGCAGTGCACGTCAAAGGCTTAGCGAAGCTTAATAAGGACTCAGTAACTGCTACCTGTAATAGCAGCGACAGTTAACCCTTGCTAAGCTTTTTCAATTTTATTATGTGCCCATAGCTGATCTCATTTCATCTACCTAGCAACCTTGGGAAATAGGTATCATCATTCCCATTTTACAAGTGAGAAAACTGAAGTTCAGGGAGGTGAAGGTACGTTACGTATCCAAGGCTACCTAGCTGGTAAGAGGCAGAGCAGAGATTCCTACCCAGATCAGACGACTCCAGGGCCCTCTGCAAATGTTAGCCTCAGGGGAAATTTTTCTGTGTCTCCTCTTGCGGCTTCTGTTATTCACAGGCAACCTTAATTAAGCAAATACTATCCTAAAGGAATCAGAGACGAACCCAGTAATTATTCGGGCAGAGGAAAGCTACAGCAACCCCAAGAAGAATGCATTCATCTCGCTTTGGGCTGGCTTTTGAGTCAGGGGATCTTTTTACAAAGTCCTGGCATGCTCTCCGGGCTTAGCGCGGCCTCTCTGAGAACCTCACGGATCTGTTCCGAGAACAATGCATGGCTCCCTCTTCCTGAACTACTATTTAGGATTTCTGTGTAGTTCCCCATAGCGACATTGGGTGTCACCTTCGAGTTGCCTGAAGCCAGGTCTCCCCCAGAAACTGACAAAATGCATTGTTTTCCAAGAGTTTCTGGCTCTCTAAGATCCAGTTTGGAGAACTTCATTACCAGCATGCCTGCCTCCACCTCAGCCTGGATAAACTGGTTCTCGTTTACAGGACCAAGCGTTGCTCTGAAAGAAGAGGACTCCTTGTAGCCGGATAAGCTCTGAGTTTGAAAACGGGCTCCCTGGCAATGACTTTGCACCTAATTTCTGTTGTGCTGAAAGAGTACGATGACATAAGGATGAGAGAGAGTTTATGCAAAGCCCCTACCAATGAGGAGCCTTTTTCTCCCAGAGTTCTCCACGGTGTCCCTTTTCAGAAAAGTCATCTGCTCACACATCTGTGTCCACACTAGGCTGTGAGCAATTGTGAGCAACGTACAGGCAGGGGCTCTATCTATCCCTCTCTCCTTTCCTTTTTTCCTTCCTCCCTTTCTTTCTTCCTCTCTTCCTCCATTCTTTCTTCCATTCCATTCCATTCCATTCCATTCCATTCCATTCCATTCCATTCCATTCCATTCCATTATTTATTGAATACATATTATGTGCCAGACACTGGGGCAATAACAAAACAAAACAGCAAAAGTTCCCTTCTTTTGTGGAATTAACATTCTAATTTCTTATTTATCTGTATGTTCTCAGCACCTAGCACATAGTAGGCACGTAATCACTGCTTTAATGGCTTGGTCTATTCTCTTCCAGTTATATATACAATATTTAAATTTTAGATGGAAATGAAAACACCCCTTAATACTATTCTGTGACTCCCTGCTCCTACATGTAATAGTGTATTATGACCATTATCCATGTTAGAGCATAAAAATTGGCTTCTGTCTTTGCTATGTGGGGTCTCTCTGTCCCTTTGAATCTAGAAAAGACTGGTTTGAACCCCAAGTCCATTCATTTCCTGTGGATTCTCAGGGTCTGGTTAGGATTAGGAATGGGTTGGGACGCTCACATTCTCATGGTCACTTCTGGTTCTCTGTTCATGCTTCTACTGAACGTATTCCATCCCCATGTATTTAACCAGTCTCCTATTGATGGACATTTAGGTTGTTTCCCGTTTTGTTTTGTTTTTTGCTGTCACAAATAATGCTGCAGTGAATAACCTTGTTCACCCTTTGTTTTATGCATATTGAATAAATTGCTAGAGGTGGCGTTGCTGGATCAATTTAGCAATAGATATTCCTTTGGATACAGATATAGCAATAGTTATTGATATTGCTGAATTTTCTCCACAGAGGTTGTACTAATTTTCATTCCTGATAGGATGTGTTATCAAATTGTGATCTTTGCTTATCTGCAAACACACACACACACACACTCTTCTTTTCAATATGCTACCTTTGGATGAGAAATTCACAGATAGTAGCAACAGAAGGTTACCCAATGATGCTGATGGGTAGGGGCAAATGTTTAATCACACTGCTTGTGTCCCTTCGCGGGAGCCCAACTCTTGTTTTGGAGACAAGAAAAAAATGGTCACCCACATGGATGACTCAGCCAGCCCGAGGCCTCTTTGGCCCACTGCAGAATCCCCACAGACGCAAACGCTTAGCTTTGACTACCAGTGTTCACTTATTTTTTTGTTCATCCCAAAGGCGGGCAGGAATCTGCCATCGGCACGTGAGTCATGTAGGAATTTGTCCTCTGCCCTCTCCCATTTAGATGTTGTTTCTTTGAACAACACCCACGTTGATGGGCACGTCTCCTGTACCACCTTATTTAGATGACTGCTGAGATCTGGCTGGTGGCGGCCCTGTCTGTTTCACTGCTGAGTCACTGAGAACCAGGGCTGAGGCTGGCTTTGTGGGCTCTCTCCACTGACCCACATTGTGTCTCAAAGATGGCTACTTCCTGGGGAACTGCTCTCAGTAGCTGTCTGGTTAGAAAACGACGTCAAGCACAGTTCCTGGGAGGGTCATGGCTGAGGGTTGTGTCACAGGCCATGCCGGTTCCTGAAAACTCCTCTTGCTCCCGAGGCTCCATCCTTGTTTGGCTTCATCCCAGATGGACTGAGCACAGAGAGGGTCCTGCCAGCCGTGCCCCCAGGATGGCTTCACAGCCAGCCCTGCCTCCTCAGTTATAGCGCACCAATTGTTGCCAAGATGGCTGCTAGTTCTCAGGATTTGGGAAGCTGAGAACCCATGGGGGTGCAGCAATATCCAGCAACTGACTAGAGATTGCTGCAGCTATCTGTCTGGACACGTGAGCCAGCAGCCTGACTCTCTACGCGAGTGACATGAGCAGGAGCCCAGAGCCCTGACCCCTGTCCCAGCCACCATGGCGCCTTCCCCACGCCCGCTCCCCGCAGGCTCCAGGACCCTACAGATGAGCGTTTCATCATTTTCTTATCTCACCCAACAGGAATAGGAGGCTCTCAGGGAGATTAAGGAACTCCCTGAAAGTTATACAGTGAGCAAGTCATGAGCCAGGATTTTTAATCCAGGTTCTCAAGCTGGAATTTTGGTCCCTGGATCCCCGTTCTGATGTTTAGATTTTTTTCTTCTTTTTTTAGATCCAATAAATTCGAGAGAGGTCATAGCAGAGAGGCCACTCAATAAGACCCACCTCCGAGGACCAACCTGGGGAATCCAAGAGAAGTAAGACCAGGTAGGAGATGGCGTGAATATTGCCAATGACACTTTTCCAGGTATAGGTGGGGTCCAGGTGATGGAGCCTTCTAGTGAGAAAGTTGGGGAGCAGTGACTGGGAGGCTTTCTAGCTCAGTGATGGGCAGTGTTGGGCCTTTGGGATGTTCTCATATCGCAGCCTGTGTCACATGCCAAGTCAAGTGCTTTGCCCAAGCGGGGGGATGCTGGGACTGTGGTTTACTCTGCCTGCGTCATCAGGGCTCAGCCACCAGTGAACTACGGAATACCAACATGGTACAAAGGGATTTGAGGTACATCGGGCTAGGGATGAGGTGCCTTGGGCTTCAGAGGAAAGGAAGGGCCAGGTGATAAGAAGAGCACATTTCCAATAATTAGTATTTTGCCTGGCCATATGGATAAGTCAGAAAGGTTACCTCTGGTAATCTCTTTTTGTGGGCAAAGTCCCTAATTCAAATTCTTCTAGTGAGTTAAGGGGGAGGGGAAGAAGTTTCTCTTGAGCCCATAGGGTCTCAGTTGCCCTCAGCTCAAAATAATCTGCATACCACAGAGGAACCTCTTGGGGTGACTCCTTCTGAACTCTTATATTGGATTAGGGCAGGAACTCATCCATTGGTTGGTGTCCTCATGAGAAGAGGGAAATTTGCACACAGGCAGACATAAGGGAGAATGCCAGGTGAAGATGGAGGCAGAGGTTGGAGTGATGGGTCTACAAGCCAAGGGTTGTCAAGGCTTGCTGACTGCCTTCAGGAATTGGGAGACGCAAGGAAGGATTCTCCCCCAGAGCCTCCAATGGAGCCGACGCCTGATTTCAGACCTCTGGCCTCCAGTACTGTGAGAACATAAATTTCTGTGGTTTTAAGGCACCAAGTTGTGGTAATTTGTTACCTAGAAAACTAATACAGTTGGTAATTATTTTGTTTGCTTATTTGTTTATGATTTTTCTTCCCCTTGAAGACACTTTTCTTTTCCTTCCTTCCTCCCTCCCTCCCTCTCTTTCTCTCCCTTTCTTTCTTCCTCTCTCTCTCTCTCTCTCTCTCTCTCTCTCTCTCTCTCTCTCTCTCTCTCTTTCTTTCTTATCCCTATTGTCCAGCAGTGTGTCTAACACATAGCCAATACTCACCAAATATTTTTGGATGCATATTATTGCACATAATCAACCATAACATTTTTTTTAAAGGAATTTTTTATGGGAACAGTGTGTTTTTCCAGAACCCATCAGCTCCAAGTCAAATAGTTGTCTTCAATCTACTTGTGGAGGACGCAGCTCCCTGGTCCATGTGGGAATCGAACCAGCAACCTTGGTGTTATGAGCCTGTGCTCTAACCACCCGAGCTAACCGGCTGCCCTCATAACATCTAATCAACTTGAGCTTGTCTTGTGCTTGTCTCTCTGCATCATGTCCATTTTTTGTTCATCATCTCCCTCTGAATCATTGCGAGAGCTTTCCATCTGGTCTCCTTGCTCCTTAACTTCTATTTCTCGTCTTTTAACATACATCTGATCTTCTCAGGTTTTCCACTTGAAACCCTTTATTCTTGCCACATTGCCCTATACCAGGGGTCGGCAAACTTTTGAGATGGAAGAGCCGCCAGGGGTCAGCAAACTGCGGCCCATAGCCACATGCGGCTCTTTGGGTACGTACATGTGGCTCTGAAGTAAAATTGAAAATGAAAATAAAACTATCATAGTTTCATTTATAAAATGTTTAAAGGATATTATTCACATAATGGTGATTATGTAAAAATATATTTATGGCTCTCAAATAATTTTTAAATTGTTGTGAGGGACAGGATTGGCTCTTCCAGGGGTCGGCAAGCTTTTGAGACGGAACATACCCAAAGAGCTGCATGTGGCTTGTGAGCTGCAGTTTGCCAACCCCTGCCCTATACTAGCTGTTGGACCTTGGACACACTCCATAAAGTCTCAGCCTCAGCCTCAGTCTCCTCATCTGTGCAAAGGGAGTAATAATTGCACCTGTCTTACCAGGCTGATGTGAAGATTAACTGAGAATCAATGCAAAGCACTTAGCATGACTCCCAGCACGTGACAAGAGCACTGTGAATGCTAGCTGTCACTCTTAAGATCTTAAGATCAGCGTTAGTTTTGTATTGAGGTTAGAGAGCCAAGGCCATATAAAGCAAGTTCTTTGTTATCATGGGGAAAAGTATTTGAAAGATCACATGCCCAAAAAGTGTTAAAATGATGAAACGGCAGAGTTGGCCTAGCATTTTGGCCTGTTGAAGTCTAACAGGTTGGCCTGTTGAAAAGACATCCATTTTGAAAGCACGAGTTTGCATATCATTATATGCACAACGAAAATACGTTAAGTGGAAAATTTAAAGTAGGCTCACATTTATATTAAAATCATATCATTTGCACCATAGACATAATCTTACATACAGAAATAAAGGAATTTATTTTAATCATAGTTCAGAATTGATGCTCGCCATTTCTGAAAACCTCTTAATCAGGAAATCTCCAAAAAAATGTTTAAAATGCACGGTAACACATTTCAGAGCAATTCCAAAATTTAATGTGTGCAAATTATTCATATATTCATAATTTTATTCTAGTGCATGAGATTTCAGCAGGGTAAAGGGAATATCCATGAGCTGCTTTAAAAAGCCCATAAGTGAAGCGAATTTAAATATTTTAATTACCCTTCTATTGACTCAGAGCTGTCTCCAACACACTAGCTATTTAATAAGATTGGAAGTTCCCATTGATTTGAAAGGCTAAATTGGTGAGAACTTTTTTAAAAAAAGCTTCCTTTCAAAAAGTCAGGCTTTCTGTAGAATTGAATGGAACTGCGAGATGGTCAGCTGCTTTTCTGAAGCTGCTTTGGTTTGATTTGGAAAGTTTTCAAAGTAGTGCCAGCAAGGAAGGGAGTAAATGATTGAAAATGGAAGTACAAACACGCCTTGATAGTGTAGCTAGCCCCGGGGAGCTCCCAGCGAAATGAGCATGCCGTTATTTATTATTTATTAAAACTGGAAATTCTCCTAAAAGTTAAGTAAGAGAAACAGAGGCTTTTGAACAAAGTACCATATAGCTTGGAGGGTCGACTTGATGCAGGGAGCCACCTCTCCAAGAAGCACACTCTGCCTGTCCATCGCCTTGTGATATGTCTATTTCTGGACCTGCCGCAGCAGTAGTTGTGAAACCTTGGGTTCCTAGAGTCACTCAGAGGAGGCAGAGACAGACAGGAAGACCTTGGGGAATGTTCCATGGGGAATAATGACCTGGCCTGCTCATGTTCCTTGACCCACTACTCACCCGCCCCCCGTCTCCACCCGGGATACTCGTTCCTCTCATTCCAAGGTCAACAGGCATCAGTGTTACTATTTCCACGTGTGTTCTTCCAGATATTTTCTATGCATTTGCCAACATGCATGTACATACAGAAATGGATGTAGGCTAGCATGTGATTTCTAATTTACATCTTTTAAAATTCTGAGTTACCCATGCTTCTACTTTAAGGCTCACATCGCGATATAGGACTTTTATGAAGAACTCCATCTATTGAGTCTTCACTGAAAGCCGGAGACTGAGCCACAATGGTGCTCCCAGGCAGTTCTCAACAGCATCACTGATTGAATAGTCTTTCTCTCTGGGCGGACGACTCCCACCGGACAGCCCCCATCACTGGTGTCCTAAGCATTATCTCACTTAACCATCTCAACAACTCAAGTGGCAGGTCCTACCATCAACGTTTCTCCTTTACAGAGTAAGTCGCCGAAGCTCCAACAAGTTCACCAAATCTGACAAAGCCACGTGACTAGTAACAGGCCCTGTGCGGGACCCCAACTCAGGCAGCCTGACTCCATGACGTGATGACTCTATGCAGGAACATTCCCTTTCGTTAGAAGGTTCTCTTGCATTGACATGAGAGCAAAGGGCAGGAAAAGAAATGTATTCAAAGGCAAATCCAAAGAAGAGGCATGACATGCAGCTTTGCCTTCTGTGTCCCAGAGAGAGGGACAGTCACCTTGAGTTAGGGCAGCGTTCACTCTTTGCATTTAGTCAGAGGCCTCGGTCCTGGGGCATCCTGTGCCCCAGAGAGGAAACATTATGGAAGCTGGTGGTGATAAAATGACAGTGCATATCGTATCACAGAACACAAGCTCTGCTTGGCGTTTTGGATTCCTTCTCAAGGTCAATTTCCTCACTGCGTTTTGTACTCAAATCTCCATCATGAAGAAAGCAAAGTGAAGCAATGGTGGACAATGCTCTTGCTTTCCGGTGTTGGAATGGTTTCACAAAAGAAATGGAGTCTGCTAGGGCTGCCATAATGAAATGCCATAGACTGGGGGCTTCACAGAATATTATTTTCTCACGGTTCTGGAGGCTGGACGCCTGAGGCCAAGGCGTCACAGGCTTGGTTTTCTCTGAGCCTGTCCTCGGCTGCAGGCGGCCGCCTTCTCACTGCGTCCTTCTCACAGGACCTTCCTCTGTGCGCGCCCATCCCTAATGCCCTCATGTTATTTTACTCACCCCTTTAAAGACCCATCTACAAATACAGTCTCATTCGGAGGTACTGCGGGCGGGGGGTGTGTTAGGACTGGGACATATGAATTTGGGGGACACGGGTCAGCCCGTAACACTCATTATTCACATTACTTCACCTCCTCCTTTTCTTCTTTCCTCTCTTCTCTCACCACTGCATGTCCCAAATAAAGCATCAATACATTTATTCTTTCCCCAGGTTCTGTTTTTCCAGGAAATTTAGGCTAATTGTTTCAGGAAAAAAAAACCCAAACCCCACAGGTTAGCGCCAAATCTATGTTCCATACCACAGTGGAGTTCAGTGAAATAATTGGATCATAAGACTTTCCTGTTTAAAATGCACCAATGGCTTCCTACTGCGCTTGGTCTAAAACCCTCACTCCTACCTGACCTGTGCCCTGCCCACCTCTCCATTCTCACCTCCGACATGCCCCAGTCTCACAGGTCCTCTTCCGGGTTCTCCGGCCTTGCTCTTAGCTGCCACAACAAAGTACCACAAACTTGGTGCCTTAAAACACCAGACATTTATTCTCTCACAGTTCTGGAGGCCGGAAGTCTGAAATCAGCGTGTCGGCAGGGCTGGGCTCCCGCTGAAGGCTCTAAAGTAGAGCCCTTCCTTGCTTCTTCCGGCTTCTGGGGGCTGCCAGCAGTCCTGGGCGCTCCTTAGTTTGTAGACCCATCACTCCAATCTCTGCCTGCGTCTTCACATGGCCTCTCCCTTGTCTGTGTGCACACTTCCTCTTCTTGTAAGGACACCAGCCAATGGGTAGTGCCCACCCTACTCCAGTATGACCTCACCTTAACTTCATTCCATCTGCAAAGACCCTATGTCCAAGTAGGCTGCATTCACAGGTGCCAGAGGTTAGGACTTCTACACATCTTTTCAGGGGACGCAGTTCAACCTGTAACACACTCTTAACACAAATACTCTGAGCAGAATTCCTGAAGCACTGTGTTCCTTCAACCCTGTTTAAAAGCAGTGCACAGCCATGAAAATATGCTGCTCAGATCTCCCACTGTAGCAAGTCGGATCGAATGGCCCCAGCTGCTGCCAGGGGGTCCTCACAGGGCTCCGTGTCTTTCTGTCCTGGGTTAGCCTGGATATGGCCTGGCCTTTTTTACAGGCAGATTCTCTGCAATACCACTATCCAGAGGCATATGGGATGCTTGATCCATGGACATGGATTTCCACACATGTAACATCCGGCCAGGGGACCTGCTTGTCAGTGAGGGAGAAACAGGAGCGGGCCCAGTACCGCTGGTTATGTCATATTCTGTACCATCCAGGAGCAGCTGTTTGCAGAAGGTGCTGCATTGCTGAAATGCCAGCTGATATGCCGCACTCTGAAAGATGGGCTGTTGCCTTCCAGATGCAGCAAACGCATTAAATCAGAGACTGCTCTGTGATGCTGTGTCCCCAACAGGAATAGTACGCAGGTCTAGGAACCCAGTGAGAGAAGCAGGCGTGCTCTCCCCATCACTCGCAGTGATCCCCTGGGGGTTGTCTGCCTCCCAGCTCTGGGAGTCGAGGCTCTGAAAAGTTGTAGGTCCTGGTCCCCATAGGAAGTGCACTGTGACAGGGGACACAGCAAGGGTGCCACTGAACTACAAGCTGTACCAGGGCACTCAGGACACCTGTGCCTAGACCAGCAGGAGAAAAGGAGATTCAGCGTACTAGTCGGGGTAACTGGCGCTGATCAGCAGGAAGAGGCAGGGTTGCTTTTACGTGGGGGGTGGGGGTTGAACGGGAAGCAATTTGTATGAAACACAGGTGATGGACCTAGGGCCCCCTGGGTCTTCCTTGTTCCACTGGAACTGTGAACGACCTGGGCAGTAACCCAGCCTGAGAAAGGTATGACTTGGCAAGCATTCAGGCCTCTGAGGCATGAAGATCTGGGCCATACCACCAAGTAGGCCATCAAGATCCGCTAAGGTGATAGCAGAGGGCGAGGGACATAGAATGAGCAGTGGAGGAGGAAAGGGGAGCGAATACCAGCTGCAGCCTCAAGACAGCT
This sequence comes from Hipposideros armiger, assembly GCF_001890085.2. NCBI lineage: Eukaryota > Metazoa > Chordata > Mammalia > Chiroptera > Hipposideridae > Hipposideros > Hipposideros armiger. Next base: position 2,245,158 of record NW_017731499.1, read on the forward strand.
GCTGTGACAAAGGCCTAAGTGCGAACCCCTAACTTCCCTCTTTGAAGTTTCCCCTCAGGAAGAAAGGCCCACGGCAATCATGGAGGGCCACCCCCCAAACATGCACGGAGGCAGGGTGGCCGGGACAGTGACCCCTGAGATGTGCAGGGAGCATGCCTGACTGACCACCCCCTCTGCTGCCACCGCTTTCACCCTGAGACGAGGCTTCCCCTGGCTGCTCTCGGTCAGGCCTGAGCAGGGCGAGGTATTGGTGCATTAAGCCCGTTTCTGCGAGATACAGGTTCTCGGATGGGCAACTTTGGCTCAAGAGCTAACCGTTAGGCTGGCCAAACCTTTCTTGGACTTGGACTGCAGTCTGAGACCCTTGCTGCCTGATTTCCATTCCTTCTCCCTCCCTCTCGGTGGTGTGAGACCCGCATTATGGTCTCAAGACCCTTCCCCTTTGCCTTCCTCCCTTTATTCTTCACAAGTGTTTCCCCACCCTGAACCTGTTGCAGTCAAATTACATCTTGGTGACTTGCTTCTTGGAGGACCCTCAACTACCAATGGGGTTTCTTCCGCCCACCCCGCCTCCCACTTACCTCTTTTCAGTCTGTATCTTAGAACTACATTTTTTCCATAATACCATGTTTACAATAGCATGTCTGTTCTTTATTACTTTATTTGTTTTTTTTTTTTCTCTTTGCTTTTACTTTGGTTTTTTTTTTTTTTTTCTGTTTCCACCACCAGACTGTAAACTCCATCAGGGCAGGAACCACATCTGAAAGGAACTCACTGTTGTGCCCTGGTGCCTGGCATGTCGCGGGCATGTGATCAGTACTTATTATTACAGGGGTGTATTGATCATCTACTGTTGCGGAAGCACTGTCAGCACGTTCTGTCTTGTGGCTGTTGGTGTTTCGAGTGGAGACCAAAGGTGTCACAAGGAGGAGTCAGTGAATTGAAAAGCACAAAATCACACTCCCCTGACACGGCGAGCCTTGTTGCAAACAGTCAAGCCACCCTGGAAATCAGAGTGAAGCCACTTTGGAAAAGTCTAACGAGCTGACAGATGGCGGCACTTCTGATAGTTGCGGAGAGGAAGCAAGAGTTCAGAGGAGCCGGTCTTCAAAGGCAGTCTTCACGGAAAACGAGCAAAAGCTAGCAGAGGGCCTCTGGACTTGGCCCCAAATCAAATTAGCCTTTTCATGTCCACAAGCAATCACGGCTTCTGA
>NW_017731499.1:2247246-2250008 GCF_001890085.2 Hipposideros armiger
AGAGGGGGTGGTCTTGGAATCGGCTGTAAGGCAACAGTTTGTGTTTGCTGTTCTTGTTAATTTTGTGTTCTTTGGAGGTTTCTTTCATTCTGAACTGCAGTATACTAGAAAGGGCTCGTTCAGTAATGTTTAGTTCTCATAAAGAAGTTTTTAGTGGCCATGAAGAGGCAGAATTGCTCAGTGGTTCATACCATGGTTTTGGACTCTGTATCAGTCAGGATGAGGTCGTGCTGCAATAACAAACAGCACCCAATCTCATTCACACACTGTGCCTGTCTTGCTTGGCTGCTATACCAAAACACCATAGGCTGGGGGGCTTAAGCAGCAGAAATGTATTTCTCGCAGTTCTGGAGACTGGGAAGTCCAAGATCAGGATGCCGGCAGATTTGATGTCTGGTGGAAAGCACTCTTCCTGGCTTGCAGCTGGCTGCCTTTTCACTGTGTCCTCCCATGGCATGAGCACACGCTCTCTGATATCTTTTCTTATATGGGCACCAATCCCACCATGAAGGACTCATACTCGTTACCTCATGGGAACCTAATTACCTCCCAAAGACTCCATCTCCAAATACCATCACATTATGGGGGCTATGGCTTCAACATGAATTTGGGGGGACACAAACTTTAAGCCTGTAACAGTGTCCCTCCTGGCTCAGCCAGCTCCATGCTCTGTCATCCTCCCATTGGAACTCAGGCCCTTGGAGCTGTCACCCTCTGGGGCATTGCCATTTGCCACGGCAGAGAGAGAGAATGCGGTGGAGTAAGCACTGGCTCTGAAAGCTTCTGCTTTCAAGTGGCACACATCCGTCCTGCTCCCGTTTTCTTGATCAAAAGCAAGTTACACATTCACATGTAACTTCAAAGAGGAGCATGGAAGGTACAAGCCCGCCTTAGGCTCAGGACAGAATTGTAGTATTGGGAACAGCTCCAGTGATCCCCAGAGTTGCACAGTCAGCTGTTGCTGTGAAGGTATTTTCTAGGTGGGACTAATGCTTAAGTTAGCGGACTCTGAATGAAGCAAATTACCCTCCATCATGTGGGTGGGCCTCGTCTAATTAGTGGAAGGCCATAAGGGCAAAGACTGAGGCTTCCCGAACAAGGAAGAATCTGGCCCCAAAACTGTACCATAGAAACCCTACTGGAGTTTCCAGGCTGCCTGGCTTGCCCTCTGGATTTTGGACCGAAGACTCTTTCCTGAAGTATCAGCCTGCTGGCCTCTCCTGTGATTTCAGGCTTGCCAGCCCCCACAATTTCATGAGCCAATTCCTTAAAGTTATCTATCTATCTATCTATCTATCTGTCTATCTATCTATCTGTCTGTCTGTCTATCTATCTACCTGTCTATCTGTTATGTCATTCTATCTCCCATCTATCAACTTTGCCAATCTACCAAGCATCTATCTATCTATCTATCTTCCTAGTTAACATCTATATCATCCTTTCATATCTATCTATCTATCTTTTTTCTTTCTGTCTAGCTTCTATGTATCTATCTATCTATCTATCTATCTGTTTATCTATCATCTATCTATTGTATTGGCTCTGCTTCTCTGAAGAACCTTTACTAATACATAGATACACCTCAATTATAGAATCACCCCCACATCCTCCAAAATCCAGTCCAGAGCTAAGCCTTGTTTCCTTGAACATTCCCCCAAATCACCTAACACAAGTCCAAATCCTATAATAAGAACTTTCTAACCTTTGCTAACTGAGCCACCTAGGATGGGCTACATAACTTGTGGGGCCCAGGGCAAAAGGAAAATGCAGGGCCCTTGTTTAAAAATTACTAACAGTTTCAAGATGGCGACAGCACAGCGTTCATTTAAGTACAAGGGGTGCGACCTGTTTACTTGAACGTGGCCGTGCGCTTACAAGGTCACATGTCCACATAGTCAGCTCTGGAGACGCTCACAGTTCCCCCTGTCCCTGAGTAGGTGCCCAACAAACTTGAGTGATTTTGTTATTATTATCAAGAAGTTCAGAGCCAGTCAAATCTCTGGGGAGGTTGTTTGCCCACGGCTGGCAAGGACAGTCTAACCAGAGAGAGTCCTCATATCAATAGGGTTATCTCAAAACCAAAGCCAGGAAAACAGCACTGTGCATCAAATGCTAGAATCACAAAGGAAGATGAGGCAAAGAGATAGTGAAAGGCTGGAGGACAGGATGCATTTGAGTTTGAGAAATGAATTACGGCAAACAGTTGGTACTAAGGTGATGAGTAGCAGACTAATGCCAGAATTTCCTTCTGACAGGATGACTGATGTGTAGCAGACAGTGACCTATAGGAAAGCTACAAGTCCAGACCAAAACCCTTACCTTTTCTCCAAGCTGAGAAACATCATCCAGAAATTTAAATATTGTTGCAATACTGCATCTATAGCTAGATGCTTTCAACATCATTTACTTTGGTGGTTATAGCTTGTATTTATTATGACATTATTTTCGTAATTATATAGTGCTTTCTTTAAATACTCCAGCTTATTTAAATAAACATAAGCATGCTTTTTCTCTCCATATGCTCTCAGATGTATTATATAAAAGCTCATTTCTCAGGTATTTTTGAATAATTTCTTTATCATTGCTTCAAGACAGATACAAGCTATCAGGTATACACAGCAAATTTTAACAAGGAACGTGGCCTATACTACATGGACATGGATACCTATAATATTGAATATTATGCAGCTGACCAATATTATGTTTTTGAATAATTTTTAATATGAGACATTCAGGGCGTGTCTGTGAGGGCACTTTTGGAT
>NW_017731499.1:2251183-2297997 GCF_001890085.2 Hipposideros armiger
TTATTTTAAAACCAGGCTACTTCTGTTCTGTTGTGGTTCTGCTAAGTCCCCAAATCCCAGTCTTTGAGGACCAGAGGGAATCATGGAAATAATCTAGCCTAATTTTTTCCAAATGGTGTTCCATGAAACATATATTCCTAAATGCTCATAGGTGGTCCTTGAAGAAAAAAGGATTCTGTGACCAAGTAGGGTTGAGAAAGGCAGAATCCAAATGCACTTTAATAAAGTTTGAGATTCCTCTTAGACTTTGGAGTGGAGATATCAAGTAGGCAGTTGGTAGATGGGTCTGGATTTCAGGGACAAGGTTAGGGTTGGATATACAGGTTTGGAAGTTAACACATCTATAACCATGGGAATGGGGCTGGCTGAGTGGCTCAATTGGTTAAGAACGTGAGCTCTGAACAACAGCGTCACAGGTTCAATTCCCACATGGGCCAGTGAGCTGTGCCCAAGCTGAGCTGCTGCTGAGCTGCCAAAAGGTGGCAGGATGACTGAGCTGGTGAGAGCACGTGCTCCTAACAAGGTTGCCGGTTCGACTCCCGCATGGGATGGTGGGCTACACCCACCTGCAACTAAGATTGAACACGGCACCTTGAGCTGAGTGGCCGCAAGCTGCCATTGGGCGGCCGGGTGGTGACTGCACTTGGAACTGAGCTAGCTGCGTGCTCCACAACTAAGATTGAAGGACAACTTGGCTGTTCCCCTCCCCCAATTCCCCAATAAAATCTTTAAAAAAAAAAAAACCAACCATGGGAGCAGATGAGATGTCTCAGGAGAGAGCTTAGAAGGAAAGAGCTGGTGAGGCCTGGAGGGGCTGTAGCTCTCTTGTGACCCTGCGGGGAGAACCTAGGAGTGGAGCCACGACCCAGAAGATGGCATTGCTGACCAGGTGACAGGGAGAAACCAGGAGATCATTGGACATAACTCAAGCCACTAAAGCTGATTCTACCAGTGGGCTTTTTAGCTATAAAAGCCAGTAAATTCCTTTCCAACTTAGGTGTTCGTGTCATTTCTTATAGGAAGAGTTCTGACTCCTACGACATCTCCCAACTTCTTTTGCATGTTTATCTCTGTCTCTTATTCTCTGTTTCCCCATCAGCTTACCTGTCACGGAGGAGAATCAGCTGACCCTAAGATGTCAGAATTAACCAGTCACCCCCATCTTGAGGTGCGAAGGGGAAAGTATACTTACCCCAATCAGTGTTGGTTGTCGACATTTCAAGCATGAATAGAGGAATCAGTTAAGGATTGGTTAATATGGTTAAGGATTTTATTTTTATTCTTGGATTGCTGGCAACCAACCCAAACTGACTCTGGCTAATTTAAACCCCACAGGGACTTTATTGGAAGGATCACAGGGCTCCCCCACATAATCAAAGACAGAGCTGAAGGAGCTGAACAACGGACCTGGGCAGGGGAGGAACCAGAGCTGCCCTGGGGAGCTGCCCTGAAATGCTCTCTGGGCCGACCTTCAACACGGCATAGCTCCAAGGGCTGCACTCTCAGTGTTCAAGCTTGAAATGACAGGAAGAGAGACTCTGTTTGCGGGCAGAGAGCAGGAAGCCCCTTGGCCTTGGTCCCTGGAAGCCCACCCTGCATATCTAAGAGGCTTGGCGACAAGCCAAGAAGAGTCTGCTATGACCTTGCGGATGGAACCAGCTCTGGGCTTCTCCAGGTTGCCCGAGGCCTGCAGGTGATGAATAGCCTCCACAGGCTTCCGTGCTCTTAAGGCCCAGTGAGTGCGCCCGGGAAAGGCTTCCTCTGATGCTTTTGGTTTTCAGGCCTCACACTGTCCCAGATTCTGCCCATCAGTGGTCTCTCTGCCATATTTAATGGTCGCTCTTTTTCCCTCTGTCTATGCTCTTTATTTTTAGGAAACCTTCCTTCTCATTCTACTTTCCTCCTCCAAGCTCCCCACCTGCTATGGACTGAATGTTTGTCTCTCCCCACCCCAATTCCTATGTTGAAACCTAACCCCCAAGGTGATGGTATTAGGAGGTGGGGCCGTTGGGCGGTGATTAGGCCACGAGGGTGGAGGCCTCACAAATGGGATTTGTGCTCTTATAAAAGAGGCTTCGGAGCGATCTGACACCCCTTCTGTCATGTGAGGTTATAGTGCAAAGATGGCCGTCTATGAATGAGGAAGTGGGCTCTCACCAGACTCCAAATCTGCCGATAGCTTGATCTTGGACTTGCCAACTTCCAGAACTGTGAGAAATAAATTTCTGTTATTTATAAGCCACCCAGCCTGTGGTATTTTGTTATAGCAGCCCGAACGGACTAAGGTGCCACCCTTTAAAAAATGATTCTTATTTTAAAAAGAATCATTATTATTTAAAAAACTAATTATTCAAACCCTACCAAAGATTTTTCAGTGTAAAGTTAAGTCTTCTTCCCAGCCTATATTTTCCTGTCTCTCGCTAGAGGCAATAATTACTGTCAGTCTCCTGTGTATCTTTCCAGGTGTAGCCTATGTGTATGTCTCTATGTACAAACCCTACCTGTTTTATTTGTAAACACAGCAGATTATGCACCCTGTTCAGTACCTTTCATTTTCCACCCAGTGATGCATTGTGCGTATCGGAACACATCTGTCTTGGTCTTTTTGATGGCTGTGTAGTATTCCACTGCGAGGCCCCCATTGATGGATAGGCTTGCAAATACAAGGGATGCTGCAGTGAACATCCTTGTACAGGTGACTTCAGGCACCCGAGGAAGCAGATCTGTCGGAAACAACAGGGCGTTCGTTTCCAACAGGTATCAAAGATTTATTCTGCTAGTTTCCATCAGACTTCACAGGCATGGCCCAACATTGGCTACCTCCTTCTCTCCATTCCTTAAACACCTATAGTATGGCTTCCACCCACGGACACGCTCAAAAGTCATCAACGACTTCCCTCCTTAGCGCCTCACCTCTGACTTTTCTGTAGAACCTGACCTCGCTGCCGATCACGCCCTGAAACTCTCCTTGCTTGGCTGTTACGGGAGATCATCTTTGTCATCTTCTTTCTCTGATCATGCTTTTCCCATATCCTTCGCCTGTCTTCCAAAAGTCACCATTTGGCAGGAGCTCGAGGGAGTGAAAGCTGGTGGGCCAGCCTTTCCGGCTCCTGGTTGTCCCACCCAGGTCATCTCACCATTTAGCTCACTGCCTGGACCCCAGAAGAATGTAAGGTTTTGGTCCATATCCAAGTTCAAACTCTCTGCTAGGTTCAAGTCCTTCATTAAAAAAAAAAAGTGCTGTTGTTAATTCCTGTACTTTATTTTTAGTATCATTATGTTTATATTTATTATGTGCTTTTGAACCCTCCCTGCCCCTGAGAGATAATCACCATGTTGAATTTGGAATTTGTCATTTCCTTGCTTTTTTTAACTGAGTCCTGCATTTCTGACGGACCTCTCTGGATATCTCTATATGGGTAGCTCACTCAGTGTGGTTAAAAGCAAACACAAGTGATTCCATTTATGTAAAAAGGAAAATACATTATATAAATCTATCCATCCATCCACAGAAATCCTTCCAGAATGATCTGTATCAGGGGTGGGCCAAACAGAACACATCAGCAGGCCCGTTTGTAACCTCTGTGATGTACCAAAATGTTAACAGTGATTATTTCTGGATGCTAGGACTATGGATAGTTTTCTATCTGCTCGCCTGTATTTTCCAAATTTTCAACAATAGAACATGGATTACTTTAGTAATAACAATTTAGTAATATCCCAAACCTATCTTCCCCACTAACCCTCATGCCAATTTAGCTCTGACCCTAGGCTTCCTTATTTCTACCGGAATTCTGGAATTCTTCCTAGGTTCAAAACCTGGTTGGCATGATTGATACCCATTTCCCTCTCTCACATTCCTTATATTCTGGCATTGAGTGAATTTCTATCTCTTCTGTTAGACTGTAAGTTCTAAAGATAAGACCATGTCACATAGCACAGCTCATAACACAGATGCTCCAAAAATGGCTGCTGAACCTCCTGCTTGATGCCTAAGGCTTGTCTACATCCTGCAACTGTCACCTGGCTGAGAAACTGTCGCTATAAATAAGCAATTTCTGTTTCAGGTATGGTTTGCCCTTGATATTTACACTCCATTTCTTACCCCACCCAAGCCTCAAACTTCAGGAGAGAATCAGAGCTCGTATTCAAATCCTTAGCCACAATACAAGGAGGCAGTCCCCAGTAAGACCCAAGCCATCGGATGTGAGTTTCTTTTTTTCCCCTCGACAAGGTTGTAGTTGCTGTCACTCCACTTGCTGGGGAATTCTTGAGGAGATTTTGCTTGTCTTTCCGTGCTGTTCTTTCTGGGGTCTCCTTGTTTCTTTTTGCGATCAAGTTCCAGATGGCTCAGCAATGCTCCCCAAATGAGTATTTTGACGGATTGCTGAATGTTTGCAAACCGTGTCTCCTTCGATGTCCTAATACCCCTCCTCTGAGATGTCTGCGTTATTGTAATGCAAGTAAGTACTACTGCTTGAACAATTAATGATTTGTGGGGTGAAGTATTCTCTCTATACTGACTATTCAAAGAATAAACATTATGGGGAAGATAGTGAGATTTCCTGAATCAGAAAAGAGAAAGGGAACAAGGCAATTATTTAAATGCCAACAGGAACAAAGTTATTATTCAGAACTGAACTCAATTTTATTCAGCATCGTTAACAACCCAGTACTTTATCAACACTTCTAATTAAGTGTTATTGAGAATTTGAAAGTCAATGCTTTTGAATTAGGGGAATTGGATGGCAAATAATCTTGACTTGATGTGGATGTTATGTTATCAGTTCATTATCTCTCTGACATTTCTTTTAATTCAGTGAAAGGAACCAACGCCATTCTCTGGACCTGTTTGGGCCTAAGCCTCCTCGTGTCTTTGACACTTTTCATACTGATGTTCTTGCTAAGAAAGATGAGATCTGAACCGTTAAAGGATGAATTTAAAAGCACAGGTTGGTTTGATGGCCAGTCTTTGAAATCTATTTCCAAGAGGTGGTTATTGCGAGTTTCAGTTCCTTTTCTTTTTTTTAACGTTGAATATTTCATTTGGTTAGAGCCCTCTTCAGTGTGTTAGGGGACAGTTATGGTAAATGAACTTGGGAGAAGGGAGCTGTCTTCTTTCCGATGTTTACACCTTTGCAGGTATCCTACCATGTCGGCCATCTCCCACATTCTTCCCTTGGCAATTACTCTTTTGAATTACTGACCATCTTTTGACCAGAGTTAGCACACTGATTAAATGTCATGTTATCAGAAACTGCTAACAAGGTCTGCTACTATCAGGAAAAGTGTATTTGGCAAGATGCACAGCCAGTTTTTATACAAATATATGTTGTTGGCTTGGGTGAACATTTTACTGCCAAAAAAATGCTAGAAATGTATAACCAATAATAGCTCCTGGATTATTTGAGCAATTACCTCAAAGATTATTATCTTTATAAGTCATAGAGCACCAGTCCCAGAGAACTGAATGTTCCTAGAGAATTGATTGTTTCTTAAGATCCTTAAGGTCTTATGCACTTCTCAAGATAAAAATATTTCTGCAGCACTGTTGCCCATGATCTGATGCTCAAACACTCTGCAGCCATTGCCCTATGTTTTTATGCATTTATTTTTCTGTGCATAATCTGCACAGCATACACCTCGTTTGTTTTCAAGTGCAGGAAGGAGAGAGAAATGGCTGTTCCATATAATTTATTCATTTTTCTTTCTTTCTTTATCTGTTTGGAGTCTGAGAAACAGGTGGGGAATGACTTAGTGATGTTTTTGGAAGATGGAGTTACATTGTGGAAGGTTGGGGAAGTAGTAAAACTTATCTTCAGAGGCACATAATGGGGACCTAATGGAGATTCCTTCCTTATGTGATCACAAGAGGTCCATTTAAAAAAAAAGTAATCTGCTGCAAAATATGCAAAGAGAAGCATCTTTTGTTTGAATTCTAAAGTGTCACCCACAGGCTGATTTTAGAGTCCTGTAACATATGGTAATTTGTCATTTCATGTGTGTAAAAATAGGGCCAAGACCTCAATGCCTCCAAGGGCCTGGTGGGTAGCAAATGAATAGAGGGGGCCAGGTAAGGGCTTTGGCAATGGGGGACCCCACAGCCTGCCTGAAGGAGACAGGTGGTTATCGACTCCAGCCAATTGTTTCCATGTAGGAATGTTGGCTCTAGGTTGCCACATTTTGTCGTATTAAAAAAAAAAAAAAAAAGGCCAGTTGTCTAAATCTGTATGTAAAAATCTCAATTTTTAAATGTGGGCCAACATAAGCTAACACTTAAAAACACACTATGCCCTAAAGCATATCTTCAAGCCCAATGGGCCTGTGGCCTGTCACTTTGTGACTTTTTGTGTAGAACAGACTCATTTGTTTCGGAGGAAAAGGTCTGTCTTGTGCCACTTGGAGTCCTGAGGTGTACTGCTAGGACTGTCATGGCCACGCCCCCTGGGAAGTTTAGGTTAATGTTTCCGTTTCTGCATGATCAGAATCAGCTCTTCAGAACAAGGCTAATGCTGACCTGGACAACAGAAAAGACAGCAGGACCGGTGCAGAAATTCTTCTTTCCAGAGGCCTGGGGTACACGGTAGAAGAATGTACCTGTGAAGACTGTGTCAAGAGCAAAGCGAAGGTCGATTCTGACCATTTCTTCCCACTGCCAGCGATGGAGGAAGGCGCAACCATCCTTGTCACCACAAAAACAAACGAGTACTGCAACTGCCTGCCTGCTGCTGGGAGCGTCACAAGGATGGAAAAATCCATTTCTACCAGATAATTAACCATTTCGACTGGTGTAGAGCTGCTTTGAAAATCTCTGGTCACAAGGAAAAGATGATATATCAGGTCTCTTTAGGATGCTTGCACTTATCAGTCACTGAAACAGCTTTTTGTCCTCTAATTCTGGAAAATCTTTATGTTAAGATGTATTTCTCTTAGTGTTGGGAGCTTAACTGTGGAAACTTTCTTGGTTTCATGATTAAATTCTTGACTCACTGAAAAAAAGGACTGCAGTGTGTCGATCCCATAGTCACACATTTCTATGGCTAGACCAGTTCCCTTCGGTACACGCACATATACACTTCAGGACACATTGAATTTCTCTGTTTATTGTGAAAGGAAAGCATGGTTATCTTATGTACTTCTGGAGAGAGAAGCCCAGAGTCAGCCTCACCCATTCTGTGTGCAATGGGTGATTCCTGACCTTGTCAGCTTTCAGCTTCATGTAGGCCTCAGGCATTAGGATAACAATATAAATATATGTAAAATTGCTAACTGTGATTAAAGTGTACTAGGTATCATTTTCAGACCCAAATGCACGTCAAAATAATGAAGGCTACACGTATATAGTCTTCCTCATATGCCAGGGATGGTTCTAAGTGCTTTACCTGTACTAACTCATTTAATGCATGTAACGAACTACAAGGTAGGTGGACCATTACTAACTCATTTAATGCATGTAACGAACTACAAGGTAGGTGGACCATTATCATCTCCACTTTACAGGTATGACAGAAACTAAGTCAGAGCAAGGTAACATAGCCAGTAAATAGCAGAGCCATGATGTAAACTCAGACATCTTGATCTATTTGTTTTCCTCTTCACATCAACTTAGTTCCATCTCTGAGTTCCCATCTCTTTAGGCTACATTCTTAGTCATCGTTGGGGGGAGGGTTCCCTTCCTTTGGTTGTGCAAAGGTCCTGGGGTTGTGTAAAGCTCATGGGAAGGCTATGCAACAGGTGATGCCCTCTGGTAATCTGTTGACTTTGATTATTGTTAAGATGCCTACTGGCACCACAGCATAGAGCCTCAAGATCTTGGGGCTTTCTCCGTGGCTTGTTTCAGGTTTGGGATATGGGGAATCTTGGTGGGACTTTACCCATTTGGGGCCCATCATGGCTCCATTTCAGGCCTGTGAGGGCCACATGAGACAGTACAGTATAGCAATTAAGGGAATGGCTCTTGGAGCTACATTTCCAGGGTTTGAATCCTGTCTCTGTTACTAGGAAGTTATAAACCTTGGGTGATTATGAGAAAGTTAACCACTCTACGCGTGTCACACACACACACACACACACACACTTTTCCCATAAAAGTATCTGGTTCATAGCAAGTACTTTGTGTTAGTGCCATTGCTATAATGATTTTTATGAGCCCCTTTGAGGTCCAGTCTCTGAGGGCAGGCACACACACACTCCTTTCTTGTTGTACGGCCTGGGAATATTGCTCCTAGCTTCTCACAGGCCTTCTTCCTTCTGCTCTCATCCCCTAGTAAAATCTCCTCTAAATTTCAGAGTTTCGATTTTTCCACAGCCCATAAGAGCTATTGGCATTAGGCTTTTGATTCTTGCTCCTCTAGGAGCAGGCTAAAAATCTCAGAAGGAAGGAATGCCAGTACTTAAAGAGAATGGTCGGTGGTAGAAAACATAAAGCACAAACTATACTTTCAATAACGTATCCTGCGTCAAGTGCCATGAAGAAAAGCCACGGGGTCCTATGAGACAGTGTAATGCATCATACACATGACAGCTCCACGAGGCAGGTATGTGATGCTTTACCAAAGGTTACAGAGGCAGGCAGACCTCAACTAGACTTTCTGGGGGGATTCAGACACACCGACTCTTTAACTAGAATAACAAATTAACAACCGTATAATTTTGAAAATGGGTAAAATGACCCCACCAAACAAACACACAAGTATTTTCATTTTTAAAAAATTAGAAATATATTTTTTTCAATTACAGTTGACATGTACCGTATTAGTTTCAGGTGTACAGCATAGTGATTGGACATTTAGCTAATGTGATCACCTAAGTGATCACCCCATAAGTCTAGTACCCATCTGACAAGTATTTTCATTTTTACATTCTCCCTACACATGGCCATATTTTGACACAACGGTAATCACGGTGTACAGACCATTTTGCACAGGGCTTTTAAAATTTAATGTATCATCAGTGGCCTCTCCTGCTTTTCCATAATCTTTATAATTAGCATTTTCAACTACTGCAGAGATTCCATGTGAGGTAGGCCACGATTTGCTTAGCTATCCTACTGTAGCTGGGTTTCGATGCGTTTCACATTTTCACTATTGTAAATAATGCTGAAGCGCATCATTCTCCAAAGAGCTCTTAATCTCTGTTGAGTCCAAAAGATAAATTCCCAGGGGCCAGAGGTTACGTGTTGAGAGGCAATGTAGAAGGATGGACGTGGGGCCGTGGGTCACACAGAGCCGGGCTGGAATTCTGGCTCCTTTTCCCAGTGGGGCTTAGTCCTCAATTCAGTGTTTTCAACAGTGGATCAAGACTCAGTTGTGGATCAATCGTCTCAGTCAGCATTAAAAAAAACCACCCAGAAATAAAAATAGAAGAGAATATATTACCCACAGAATTGTTCTGTTAAACTACTTAAATGTATGCATGTATATACTGGGTTGCAATGTAAAATGTATTTTTTTTACTCTGGGTTATGGGCCAACAAATTGGGAAAATGCTCCTTTAATTTTTCTGGGTCCCCTGACTCCCATCTGTAAATAGGGGCAGTAAACTGGATTTATCAAATTGTTGTGAACAAGTGTTTGCACACAACCCATCCACCTTCATCTCCTGTGACACGGCCCTTGCCCCAGGCACTATTAGCTCTTGCCGGACAATTGCAATGGCCCCCTAACCAGCTGCCCCTTCTCCACCCTGCCTCACAATTCATTCTCAACACTGGAAGGGTAATCATCTTAAAACCTAATTCAGACCGTCTCACTGAACTGCTTAAATTCTTTTTCTTTTAAAGATTTTTTTTTTATTGGGTAATTGGGGGAGGAGAACAGCTTTGGGGAATCAGGGAAGGGTAACAGACAAGTTGTTGTCCTTTTTGTTCTTCAGTCTAGTTGTGGAGGACGTTGCTTCACTGGCCCATGTTGGCACCATCATTGCGCTGTTCCTGGCTGAGGCAGATCGGTCGCCTGCCTCTGAACGGCTGCTCACGGTGGCTCCTGGCTACACATGGTAGCTCACGGCAACCCACTGCAGCAGGGGCTGCAGCCTACACCGTCGCCCGCCACTCACGGCAGCCCAGCTCCAGGTCGAGCTGGTGTTCAGCATCTTAGCTGTGGAGGGCAGTGTCACTGGCCCTCAATGTGGGACCCAATCCGGCATCCCTGCTGCTCAGAGCTCGCGCTCCCAAGACAACTCTTAACCAATGCGCCGCTTGGCTGGCCCTTCAACTACTTAAATTCTTGCAATGACTTCTCCTTCCCTTACCTACTTAAGAGTTAGGTAGTATCAACAAAAAACATACAGCCTAAGAGAAAGCTTATAAGAGTTTATTTGAGCCAAACTGACAATTGCCGGGAAGCCAAGTCTCAATGGAATGAGAAAATGTTCCGGAAAATGGCCGTTTTGCAACTTACTTTATACACTAGAATCAAAGGAGGAGGGTTACATGAAATCCATTGGTTGTATTGGGTTATCGAAAAAGTCATGACGTATTTTTTCTCTGTTTTTCGTTGCAAAAATGCATCATGACTTTTCTGACAACCCAACAGATTAAAGGGGTGGGAGAAAGCAAAGCGGGGAAATCTCTGGGATTGGATAAAAAGTAAAATGGAGACACACATACTTCTTTCACATAGGTGGGTACAGGATAGTTAACAGCATTTTACAGCACATAGAGATAGTACTTGGGGAGCAAGATAACAATGGGGGATTTTGTAGATTCCTGCTCTGGTGTGGTGGGTTGTGCCCCCTGGGGAGTCTGGAAAAAGATGACTCTGACATTCCAAGGGTATGTTACCTTAGATGCAAAAAGACGACAGACAAGCTCACTTAAGGTAAAGGCTGACCTTTGTCAAGGAAGCTACAGGCCAAGGATGTGACTTCCCGCCATGACCCACCTTAGGTAGGAATTTTCGTGTTCACGCCATCCTCTGTGGTTATTTTGTCTCCTGAGCTTGTCAGGTTTAACATGTGGCCGCTTTCCCGTCCACAGCGGAGAAGTCCAAACCCCTTGTGATGGACGGCCTGCAGGGCCCTCCATCCACCGCTTCAGTCTTCTCTCACTCCCCTTTTCCTACTCACCCGCTCGCTGGCCAACCACGGGAGGCAGGGCCTTTGCACTTGTTGCTTTGGGAACACCTTTGCTGCAGATCTTCCCAGGCCTTCTCCTTCTCATTGAACCCTCAGCTCTAAAGGCGTCGCCTTAGCGAGCCCCTCCCCGGGATTGCCCATCTCCCTTGTCCCCGCGCTTTGGCCCATTACTCCTTTTTTATTTTCCTTCTCAGCTCCTAGCGCTGTCTGGACCGATGTCTCATTTCTCGGGGCCTTGCTCACGGTCCGGCTCCCTGGCAGGCGTGTGAGCCCCGGAGGGCGGGGAGGCGCCCTGTTGGGTCCCCACAGCACGCGGGGACTCGCGGACCACAGGGCGTCCCGCGGGTGGTTCCCCTTGGCCTGGGTCCCCCGCCGCCTGCGCGCCGCGTGGCGTGGCCCCAGCCTCTGCGCCCCGGGTCCCGCGCGCCGCGCACGCATCGGTATTTACGTTCCGGGTCGGGGGGCGGGGCCGCGGCGGCGGGCGCTCCACTTCCGGGGCGGGGCGGATGGACGGGCGGGGCGGGGCGCGCTGTCGCCCGGCCTGTCTGGAGCTCAGCGGCGGCTGTGGAGGCGGCAGGGCGCAGGCACCGGACCGGGGAGCGGCACCATGAGCGGTGAGTGGCGGCCTCGCCGCTGTCACCCACCCCTGCCGCCCGGGCTCCCGCCGCTCCAGCTGCGCGCTCCGGCCCCGGAGCCCCGCGACCCTCCCGCTCGCTTGCAACCCTCGTCCCATTGCTCCCAGGGTCCTGACCTCGTGTACCCCAGTTCCTGGCCCCTGCTCACCTGCAGTTCTCTGGCGTCCCGCGTCCCGGCACGCCTAGCCCCTTGACTCCTGTCAGTTACTTAGAACCGGTTCCTCGACACCTGTCCCCTAGTCCCTCCCAGTCCTCCGACCCCCTTGCCCAGTTACCAGACCCCCCCGGTTCTGAAGTCTCCCGCGTCCCAGGGCCAACTAACTCCTGCACCCCCTGAGTCCCAGTTCCAGTTCCGGGAACCCTGCTCCCCAGCCGTTCCTGCCACCCAGACCCTTTGTCTCCAGTGACTCCAGCCTCCACACACACGCAGTGTCCTCTCTGGACACTCAGTTTGCTGACCCCTGAATCCCGTGTCCTCGTAGCCCCCGGTCCCAGAGGACTCTGAGCTGTCCTGCCTCTTTGTTTTCCTCGCCCCTGTTCTCTGTCCGTCCCCCGACGCTTTGCTGTCGCACCAGTTGTTCCCAGTGACTTTGTTTTCCGCTCTGGTCCCCGGTTCTTGCGTTTTGGTTATTTTTTCCCTCATACTCCCGCCCCTTCCTTGCCTTTGCTTAGATCATTTGAGGCGTCCCTTGTCCTGCCTTGCAAGCCTTCCCTTAGCCGATGTTGAGCCCATCTGGGGACCATCGCGTGCCTTGCCTGGTCCGCCCCTCTGCCTCCCACTAGGGAGCGGCCGGCTTTGGTGGGGAGGGTGGGAGGGGAGGGGAGGTGTGTGTGGGCAGCTTGTCCCCCGTGTTTCTGAAGTTTAGTCCCCAGACTGGATTCGGGCTCTCAGCCCTTTTCCTCTGAAGAGATCTGTTGGTGTTTTGGTGCTAAGTCATTCCTGGGTGTTGCATGTGGAGATGGGGAATGACTCAGACAAGCCTCTCAGCTCCCCCTGGCTGGGATCTGGATTCACTTAGGAGGACCCGTCTCCCCTCACGCTGCCTGTTTTCCTCTCGCTGTGTTATCGCCCGTGGAGAGTCCCTGCATCCAGTCCCCTTGGCCCGAGTCTTGTGCCCAGGCTTTTCTAGAGGTGGCGGGTGGGCAAGGCACAGGCAGTCCGTCTCTCTTTATTTTTAAGTTTTAAATGATCGGTGTTGATCATTTTATTCCCCCCTCTCCCCCCCTCTAAGTTATGTGCCTTTTGCTTTTGCTATTCAAGAGCAAGGTTTGCGAAATTGATGGTCCTAAGGAGGGACCTGGGTGGTTTCCTGGGAGATAGTCCCTTCGTCTGTGTCCAGAGCGAATGATTTTTGGCTTCAAGTTCCTGGTCCTTGAACATTAGTGATACCACAACAGAGATGTGATGAGCTGGCTTCCGCCCAGGAAGGACGTGCAGGCCCTGGAGCCGGACAGCCTGGGTTCAAATCCTGGCTCTGCCACATAAGGCTGTGTGACTTAGAGCGAGTTACCTGACTGTTCTGGGAGTCCCAGCAAAACGGGGACAGATAGTAGTACCTGTCTCCCAGTTTTGTTGCAATGACCAAGTAACGTTACTAAACTAAAGTAATATGCCTCTCGCTTGGTGTGTAGCTAGGAACTTAGAGCTCTTGTTTTCATAAGGACCCACGTGGGGTTCAGGTGGGGTTGTTTTGCGGCCCAGCTCTGGGACAAGGGCTGGGGCTAAGTACTCCCTGAAAATCTCTTCCTTTTAAGCCAAGGAGGGTCTGCCTCAAGCTCACAGTTCTGGACCATTTTCTCGTGTGCTTTCATCACGGGAATAGGTAAAATCGACAAGCCAAGGAAAATTGATCATTGAGCAACTTAATATCAAAGATAAGTTTTAAAATTTAAAAAATCATTAGGTCTAAGTCCAAAAAAATTACAAAAGGAAACCAACAAATGGCTTAAAAAGAAAAGGAAAAAGCATTAAGAATGAAAGCCTTCTTTTGGAAAGATTGTAAGTGACTCAGAAAAAGTGGTTGCTGAGGATGGAGGGGGAAGTCCAAGGTGTTTTCAATTCTTTCTTGAGAACACAGTTGAAATGGGTTTTTCCCACCTGTGGGATTGATAAGTGGCCCACAATGAAATAATGTGGCATGAAAATGTTTTCTGTCTTTCTTGTCCTTTTTGTTAATAGAAAAATTTCAAACATCACAAGTGGCGAGAATAGTCTAATGAACAAGTACCAACTCATGACCACTTCACCTATATACCTATTTACTTCCTGCCTCTCTCCCCAGTTTATTTTAAAGCAATTCCCAGACACTATATCATTTCATCAGTAAATATTTTAATATGTATCTCTAAGATACAGGGACTCCTTTTTAAAAACATAATTCCGTTTTCATACCTATAAGAACTTAGCAGTAATTCATTAATATCGTCAGATAGTCAATGTTCACATTTCCATGATTGCATTATAATTTTATTTTATAGTGTATTTTTTAAACTCAGGCTCTAAATAAGGTTTAAACAGTACAAATTGGTTTGTCCTTTAAGTTTCTCTTAGTGAAAAAGAAATTTTTTTTTCAGTTTAGTATATTCACAGAATTGTGCAAACATCGTCAGAATCAATTTTAGAACATTTTCATTACTCCAAAAGAAACCCTCTATTCATTAGCAGCCATTCCTCATTCTCCCTCGCTCAGCCTCAGGCAACCACTAATCTACTTTCTCTCTCTATGGATTTGCCTGTTCTGGACATTTCATAGAAATTAATCCTACATCATGTGGCCTTTTGTGTCTGGCTCTTTTCATTAGGCATAACGTTTGCATGGTTTGCGTTGTACCATGTATTTCATGTTCGTGTCGTGTCTGCACTTCCGTTCCATTTTATGGCTGAATAACATTGTATGGACGCTCCACATTTTGTTCACCCATGCATCAGTCGATGGACTTTTGACTTGTTTCTACTTTTTGGCTGTTATGAATCATGCTACGGTGAACAATCACATACAAGTTTTTATGGGATATATGTTTTCATTTCTCTTGGGTGTATATCTAAGAGTAGACTTGCCGGGTTGTATGGTAACTCTAAGGGGAAAATTGCTCGATCCATTTGAGTCAAGACTGTTTTCCAGTGAGGTGTCACCATGTTTATTTCCTACCAGCAGTGTAGGAAGTTCCTGGTTTCTCCACTTCCTTCGCCAACAGTCCTTTTTGATAATAGCCATTCTAGTCACTGTGAAGTGGTGTCACTGTGGTTTTGATTTGCATTTCCCTAATGACTAATCATGAGCATCTTTTTCATGGGCTTATTGGCCATTTGTATATCTCCTTTGGAGAAACGTCTGTTCATATTCTTTGTCCATTTTTTTTAATAGGTTGTTTTTCTCTTTAGTGTTGAGTTGTAAGAATTCTAGATACAAGTCCCTTATCAGATATGTTATTTATAAACGTTTTCTACCATTCCGTCGGTTCGTTTTTTCCCTTTCTTAGTGGTATCCTTTGAAGCACGAAGTCTTTTTTTTTTTTTTTTTTTTTAAACCATAGGTTCCCCTCTCATCTCTCTCTTTTTCCTCCCTTGCAATTTTTGCTGAAAGAAACAGTTTACCCTGGAAGGTTTCTTTGCAGGATTTTGCTGATGTATCCTTTTGGTGTGGTTTGATATGTTTCTCAGTCTCTTTTATATCCTATACATTAGCAATTAGAATTCGCTGTATTTTTGAGTTGAAATTGTTTGAGTGGAGTCAGGGGTCAGATGGGTTGAAGGCCAAACACATTAAGTGCAAAGAACCAGGAAATGGAATGGCTCTAGGTAATGCATACACAAGATAAATGGGTATCATGAGGCCAGAAACAAATAAGATGACCATTAATAGGGAAGTGGATAAATATATGTGGGAGGGTCACATGATGGCAAACCTCAAAGACATTAAAAGGAATAAAATGGATTTATATACATCACCGTGGCTGTATCTTAACATTAACGTTCTTTAAAAAAAAAGCAGAGTTCAGAATTATACCTAAAATATAAGTGATACACATTAAAACATGCACACAAAACAGTGGTTTTGGATTCAAATATGTATGTAGGAGTAAGCAAATTGTCAGGAGGCAGGAGGTATCTACGTACCATATGTGCGTGGTTGTCTTAGGGTGAGAGGGGTCATGATTTATTTGTTTTTCTGTTAAGAATCCAGTAGGTGGGAATCTTGATTACCAGCCTCTACTAGCTAAGAAATTCTGATTTTCAGATAATGCTTTTGCTGTTACGGCGAAAGTAAACTTGTAGGGCCAGAAAGTCATTATGATTCTCAAACATTGCCTTTGATAAGACTTTACCTCGGAAGCCCTTGATGCTCCGTCAGTTACCCTGTAAAGAATTCTTAAGTTAGAACGACACTGAAACCCCCATTCCAAGGGTGGGGAAAGCCAGGCCCAGAGAAGTCAAGCAGTTTGTGGAATAGAAAAGCTGTAAGGCCCGATACACCAGGGTTTGGGGCTGAATGCGTTATTTGCTGGCGTTCTTGCTTGATGTTTATGTACATTTTGGCAGGTTTTTCTTTCCTGTTTTTTTTCTTGGCAGCTTTTTTCTTCGTTTTCTGGAATGTTGAAGGTCATGGTTTTTCTCTTTGGCGTTGACTATGTCATCTCCAGCAGTGGCTTGTGTTTGGAATAAAGAATCAGCTGAAACGAGTGAATGGAAAAAGGAATATTTGTGGTTTTCATTCAAAGCAGAAAAAGAAAAAGGGATGATATCAACCCCCGCCCAATGAAGGCCCTGGGTTGATCTATTGTGGCAGATTGTAAGAAGTAAGCGTTCCACCGTCAGCAAATATTTGGCCATCTCCTATGTGAGCAAGTGGCAATGGACTAAATGCAGTTGACACACTCCCCTGCTCCCTGTGGCATGGCTCTGCCTGGGTAACCGATAGGAAGTTAAGTTCTTAGTGCTCTTGACGTATGGAACTAAAATCTGAGGTTTTATGGGCTTTGCTAAATTCTGGCGTTGTGAACACAATTCCAGGTAAAGCACCTTCCATCCTGCCACCATTTTGTCTAGCCACAGGCCATGCGTTCTGCACGGGGGTGATACCACCCTCATGGGGTGAAAATTTTACTTGTTAACGTATATATGTCATCGATATGCAAGCAGGACATAAACAGATGTACAGTATATCTGTGGTATTAAACTTTCATGGAGGGGGTGGTTAAGGAAAAAAACCCTAAAAAGAATCCTAAGGGGGAAAGTAATGACAAAAAGGTTGTGAAGCACCCATATAGGTGGAAGTAATTTTACCATTATCATATACATTTGTATTTTGCTTTTACCCCTGACATTTCTGGATAAAACTTCAGCACATTGCTATAATATGGTCTTCGTATTGATCATTCTTATGGGCTTCAGTATCCATCATTAATCCATCATCTTGCATGTAGCACAATTTTTAAAGATTTTATTGGGGAATTGGGGAAGGGGAACAGTGTTGGGGAATTGGAGGAGGGGAACAGCCAAGTTGTTGTCCTACAATCGTAGTTGTGGAGGGCGCAGCTAGCTCAGCTCCAAGTCCAGTTGCCATCCGGCTGCCCAACGGCAGCTCGCTGCAGCTCAACTCAAGGTGCTGTGTTCAATCTTAGTTGTGGGTGGGCATAGCCCACCATCCCATGTGGGAATTGAACTGGCAACCTTGTTATTAGGAGCACTTGCTCTCACCAGCTCAGCGGCAGCTCAGCTCAGGCACAGCTCAGGCGCAGTTCACTGGCCCATGTGGGAATCAAACCGGCAACCCTGTTGCTCAGTTTGTCCTCTTAACCAACTGAGCCAGTCGCTGGCCCTGTAGCACAGTTTTTAACCACTGACTTTATGAGTGGAAACAGCTGATTCCTCCCGTCCCCCCTTTTTTTTGTTCTTATGATGAGTGATGATATGGTGAGCATTTTTGTTCAAGGTGGTTTTCATTCCTTTAGATTTTGTCTTTAGGATGATTTCCCTGAAGTAGAGTTAACATGAAAGTGTTGACCATTCTTGATTGTTCTTTCTTTCAAAATCATTGTAGTAATTTAAAGTGCTACCAGGAGGAGTGAAGGCTCTAGTGACAGCAAAGCCTGTTCAGAAACACAGGGTTCGACATTCAGCAGACATTTATTGGATGACAATTTGGTGCGTCTTCTATCACTTAGCAAAGGGCTATACTTTTGGTGTGTGTTGAAGCAAATTGCATGAACGTACCAAAGCATGCTGTGTTGGAGTCATGGATGTGTTAGCCAGGCCCCTGCAGTTGCGTGTGGCAGAAGCTGATTTCAGCACCAGTGGAATTTAAAGTGTCTTGTCATGGAAGCATTAGGGATGGGGCTTGCGTCAGGCTCAGCTGGAGTCGGGTGCTTAGAGAGTCATCAGGATTACTTTTCCGTCCAGCCCGCAGCTCTGCTTTCCTCTCTGTTGGCTCCAGCTTCTCCTCCATGGAGGCAAGATGGCTACCAGCAGCTCTGGGGTGACATCCTGCAATGTGGCAAACCCCCAGCGAAGAGTGAGCCTGTTTCCAGTTGCTCCGATAGGACTCCCAGGGCTGACTCAGCAGTCTGGCTGGCCATGTGGGCATCCTGGAACCCATCACTTGTGGCTCTGCTTGGCCAGGTCTTGACCATATGCCCCCCCAGGGCCCAAGTGTGGCGTCTGACCTACTTGTCTGCATAGAGGATGAAGTGAAGTGGGGGGAAGGGCTGTCGTAATTTCAATGGGGAAATCAGGGAAGGTGTTATCTGAGCAGAGACCTGAGGGGCGGAGAGAGCTCCTGAGCAGCTGGAAGGGATACGAACTGTCTTTTACTGACGTGGGAAGGGCTATGGCAGGAGCAGGTTTGGTTGTGGGATGGAGCAGTTTGAAGCCTCCAGGGGAGTGAGGACCCTTTCCCTGGCTCTGACTTCTGCTAGCCCATCCAGGAGCCCTCCAGGGGCCTGGCCTGGTGCTTCCTCTGTCCACTCAGCAGCGCCCTGTGGGGCTTGTGCACCCTGCCCCCCCCCCCAGCTTCCTAGGGGAGGGAACCTCACCCACTCCCATCTTATGTTTCCTTGTATACAACTGCATATTTGGGAATCTGCTCTTTTCTCCGCTATCTAAAAAAAAAAAAAAAAGAAAAAGCAAAACCAAAAATGACATTAAGGATTATTGTGAAAACAGATTATACATATAAATATACCTCCCTTGCACATTAAATATTCACATTTTTAGTATTCCACTCCTATCTTTGTTCAAAGCATATGCATTTTACATAATTACATTGAATCTACATTTGCATTAATGTTTCTACTTATAGCATTTACTCATGTTTCTTCTCTTTACAATTATTAGAAAAGGCTGCATAACATTCCACAAAATTGATGTACCACAGTTACTTAACCTTTCTCCCATTGTAGGAAAAGAAAGTATATTCCAATTATGATTTTCTAGGATGGAACTGGCAAATGTTTTCTGCAAAGGGCCAGATAATAAATATTTTCTGCTTCGCAGGCTGTCTGGTCTCTGTCCCAGCTACTCATCCCTGTTGTTGTAGGATAAAAGCAGCACAAACACCTAGTAAATGAAAGGATGTGGCTGTGTTCCAATAAAACTTTATTTAAAAAAACAGGCAGCAGCTGGATTTGGTTTGGGGCTACAGTTTGCAGACCCCTGTTCTAGAACACTGTAGGAAAAATTTGTGTGTCCACGATGCTATGTTTAGTCTGTCATCGTGTTGTAGCATAAAAAACCTGGATTCAGACAATCCTGGGTTTAACTCCCTATGGACACATTATTAAACTTCTCTGACTCTTAATTCTCTCATCAGAAAGTGGAAATGAAAGCAAGTGATGAATGTACAGTGTCTTATTCAGTACCTGGAAGATAGAGGGACTGGTGAAATAGTTATTTGTTCCTTTTCTCATTTCCCCCAGTCCTCCTCCTTAGCTTGGTTTCTAAGATGCCAGGAAGGTATTTTGATACTTTTGTAGTGTTTGGATTTCCTGCTACTTTGCTTTTCAAGAACATAGCACACCAATGATACATTGTTACTGGTGGTGTATACCTGTTGCCCCATAGCTTTACCAACACTGGGGAACTTCCTATTAGATGTTTCTTGGTGGCATTAGTGGTTACACAATGATAACATGTGGCAGTTAATTTAGTAAGTATGTAACGTGCATTTCTCCAGCCATGGGGGAAGATACACTTTCTCTTTCAACTGTTTGCACACTGCCATTTTAATGTTTTTTCTACAATAGAGATTGGCAAACTGGGCCAGCCACCTGTTTTATAAATAAAGCTTTATTGGAACATGCTACACCCATTCTTTTACTGTTTTCTGTGGCTGCTTTCACATGATGATGGCAGAATTGAGTAGCTGTGTCAGAGACCTTATGGCCTGGGAAGCCTAAGATATTTACCATTTGCTCTTTACAGAAACTGTTTGTTGACCCCTGCTCTGGAGTAAATTCTTTGCCCATTTATAAATCCGCTGTTGACTTAGTCTTTGATCTTAGACATCACATGCCCGCTCGGATGGCCTGAGCTCATCTGTCTCGTAGCAGAGCTGCCCCTTTCCATTGTGTGGTGGCGGACAGTCTGTCCTTTTGTCCTGGCCCAGCTGTGCCACTCTACCCCACAATACAGGGAACCAGCACCCTGACTTTGGGGACGAATGCTTGTCCATTTTATCTGTTCACGTGCTGGTGCTTGAGCAGACCAAGCTGCTACTTTATTCCGTGCTTTACGTATACAAGCTGCTGCTGTGGCCTGGCCCTTTCTGGCCCAATCTGGTCCTCTCCATTTACAGCAGGCACTTAGGGAGCCATGGAACTCCCCTTGGGAGTCTTGACTCAACAACTGTTGAGTTCCTTCTGTGATAAAGGGTGTGTTAAGGCTTCCTTCCATACACGAGAAAGCTTACCACCCAGGGCTGGCATAAGGAGCAGGCTTCTGATTCCCCATAATCCTCTCTGCTATGGGGATTAGACCAGGGGTGTGGTGTGGCTGGAGGGCTGCAGAGCCCAGTGCAGAGAGCAGTGGGGGACTCTCAGTGGGAGGGTTTCTCAGTGGAGGTGACATTGGAGCCAACTGTCGGGAGCTTGGTTTGTCTTTGGTGCCCTTTGTGGAAGGAGCCCTTTTTCTGTCAGAAGTTGAGCTGCCTGAGAGGTAATTTGGTCTTGTGGAGGTTGAAAGACATGGGTTTTGGGGTAAACGTTGGGTCTGCCACCTCTGAGCTGTTTCTTGGTCAGTGTCTTCAAGCCTCAGTTCCTTTATCTGTCATGATGGGGCTGCCAGCACCCATGTTATGGTGGATGTAAAGGTTTAATGTCTAGCTCAGAAGGACACATCGGTAGAAGATCTGGCCCCTAGGCCTGTTGTATTTGGCTCATGAAGAGTTGGCTGAAACACTTCTCTAAAAAGAGTATAATTAGGTGCCAAGTGATTGACATGACAATCTGAATTTCCAGCTTCTCCTAGGAAACTGGGCAATGGGGCAGTGCTGTACTGGTGCTGCTGGGAGGCGCTGTCAGCTGGCGCTGAGTAGCAGCTGCCATCCCTACAAGGGCACCTGCCTTGGTCCCTGCAGTCCCCACGTTGTCCTGTCCTCTGCCTTCCCTCCCACATCACTCGTTTCCATCCTCTGCCTGACCCTGTAGGATTGGAGGGGTCCAACCTTGGTCTCATACATGCCTCTGGTCTATATCGGACAGCCCTTTCTGCACCCCAATTTCACTTCTGCTTTCTTTCCATCTCTTTATTTGAAACGGTGGTGGCTTTTGGGGGTGGTGGAAATTAAATGACAAAAGCAACAGCACTAAACTCTCCTTTGAGTTGAGAGTACCAGGCATTCTCAAATGTCTGCAAATGTGACTGAGTATAACTTCTACCAGCAATGAATGATGTACCTGTCCCCTGCAAGGCTCTGATATGGGGTGCTGGTTATAGGGTGATGGAAGATGGGGACACAGTGAAAATGTGGCCTGGTCTGCAGCCTGCTGGGGATTCCTAATGTGTAACTATCTTGCTGTGGGGTGGCTGTAAAGTCTGGAAAGGTAGACACTTTTAATTTTTAACCCCCCCCCCTTTCTCCCATTAATTCTGCTAGGGCAGTGGTCCGCAAACTGGCCTCTGGGGTAAATCCAGCCCAAACCCTGTTTTTGTAAACAGCAGTGCTCATTCATGGGTGTATTCTCGATGGCTGCTTTCCAGATGAAGGGCAGAGTTGAGAAGTTGTGATAGCAACCATAAGACCTGCAAAACCTGAACTATTTACTCTTTACAGAAAAAGTTTGTGGACCATTGTTGCAGGGTACATGAAAGGCACAGTTTTATTCAGTGACAACCAGGAACACCCATCGCCTGAGATAGCTCACCACGTGCTTATGCCGGTTTGATGGAAGTGCCATGTTAATTTCAGTTTTGCAGGGTGCATTGAAAGAATCATATAATATCATGGCGTGTAGCATGTGTTTGTTCTGTGATGCCAGGAAGTCTCCCTCCATTGTGTGTTCACCTGTGCTTCCAGGTGTTATGGCCTCTGTGCATAACAGGGAGACAGTTCAGTGCAGGAAAGGTGAAGGAAACAGGAACGTAAGGGCATGGGGCCGGAGCTTGGAATAGTGGTGGCCGCGGGTGGCTCTCAGCGGGAAGAGCTGTGCTGGGCAGGGCAGCAGAGAAATGAGGTTGCAGCTGGAAGGGCATGTGGGAGCAAGGCATGGCTTTCATTAAATTGGGGGGAGATATGTGGATATCCTTGAAAGCCATAGGAGTTGCGTAGATGAGCAGAAAAAGTTGGCAGTGTAGGAAAAAGTGGGAGAGTTGCGAGAATATGTCTGAGCAGATGAGAAAAGACTGGATTCAGAGCACAGTGGAGGTTTAAGCTATTTAAGCTCTCGGAGCCTCAGTCTCATCATCTGTGAAATAGGATAATCAAACCTACTTTAGGGCAGCATTTCCTAACTGCGGCACCCTGGACGTCCTGGACTGGATAATTCTGTTGGGGGGCTGTCCTGTGCGCTGTAACACCCCTGGCCTCCACCCACTAGAAGCCAGTAGCACCCTTCCAGTTGTGCCAAAAACGTCTCCAGATGTTGCCGAATGCCCTTTGGGGTGTGTGGGGTGAAAGCACCCTGGTTGAGAATCGTTCTTCAGTGGACCCCCTTATAAATATAAGTGAACCTTGAAGTCCCCTCATTTGAGTGGCCTGTTTCTTGTTAGGAGCGTGACTGATGCAGAAGCTAAGGACCTCCTAGGATCAGACTCTCCCCTCAGTGTATCAGAAATGTGAAAGAGAAATGAGTGTGGGGTGATTCGACGTGGGCGCTGGGTGCTAGCTGGAGCTGTCTCGTCCTACCCATCCGGCTGTAGTGTCCCTTTGGCTTGGGATGTACCCTGGCCAATATTTACCTGTTGCAACCCTTGCCATAAAATTATTTTTTTATTGAGGTGAAATTCACATAGCATAAAACCGTTTATGGTTTTAATGCCATTTAAACAATTAACAATTGTTATTAGAAATTTAACAATTATAAAAATGATTACCCACATTTAAGTGGACAGTTCAGTGGCATTTGGCACATTCACAATGTCATGCAACTACCACCTCTAGTTCCAAAGCATTGTCATCACCCCAAAAGGAAACCCCGTGCCGACTAAGCAGTTGGGTTTTGTCTGAATGGATTTACTGACTCTGGTCCTCCCATTTTTAAAGCACGGCTCAAGTCCCTGCCTTTTCAGGAAGCCTTTCCAGCCCCCAGCAGAACGAGGCATGTGGCGTGTGGAAGGAGCCCTGGACCGGGGCAGGCAGACGGGGTCGCACCTCGGATGCAGCACTTGCTTTGTTGCGTGGCCTGGGGCAGAATTCCCGGCGTGCAGTGGGCACCCAAAGAAGATTGCCCTCTTTTTCTTTTCTCCCATACGCCTGCTTAGCGCACTGCAGGGATTAGCCTTACACCCCAGAAACGCCTGGCACTTTACCTCTGCTACTGTGTGGAGAGGCAGGGAAACCCCGCTATGTAAGTGCGTGCGCAGCCCGATCAAGTGGCCTAACTCCTCTGTGGGTGAGAACTACACGCACCTTGACCTCCAGGGCTGTTGCAAGGATTAGAGAAGGACCACACACAGAGTGCCTGGTGTGTGTTGCTCGTTTTCCCTCCCCCGATGCCGTGGACCCTTTCCCACTTTTTCACCCTCCCAGGGCAGTGAACTTGGATTGAATTGCTTTGCCTGTGCTTTGGAGAGAAGTTAGCCAGTTGAAAGAATTCTCAGAGCCAGAGGTCTTATGCCACCACCACCACCAATAATAGCTAACATGTATAAAGTGCTTGGTATATAATTGGCACTGTTGTGGTTCATGATAAATATTTACTCATTTAACAGACCTAGGAGGTGCAGAGAGGTTAAGTAACTTGCCCATGGTCACACAGCTGGTGTTGTAGGAATCGAACCTGGGCTCGCCCATTCTTAACCCCTGCCCGTCTCCCCAAGAGGTCAGTGAAGGCTGGATGTTTGTGGTAAAAATCAATGTAGGATCCTCAAGATTCTAAACATTCACAATAATAGGGCTGCACCTGAACCAGGTGAGTGGTTTTCACACATACCTGTGATGTCTGAGTTAGAGGCCTAGGGGGTCCCTGCATTGCTCTGACAGGTTTGTGGACCCCTGGGGGGGGTATTTCCTGGGGTGCCTTTGCATATTCTATTTTCATTTTGGTGGTGATCTCACAAGAAATTAAAAAGAAATCTGTCCTGGCTTATCTTATTGACAGTATTGACTGAGGTCCCTGGAGAAGGAAGGAATCAGGACAGCCGGGGTTTTACCAGGAATCGTTTCCAAACCCGCAGTGGGGCTGTCGCTGCAGGTTTGTTTACAGGGGTCAGGCCGAGCAAGATTTAGAGTTGGCCCAGCCTGGAGCCGGTGGACTTGAAACTGAATTCTCCTTCTAGCACTTCCCAGGCCTTGGGTGAAGGTCTTTTCCTCTCTGAGTCTCAGTGCTCTGGCGAATGGAGCCACATTCCCTTCCTTGTCAAGGATGAAATGTGTCCCTTAGTGGCTTAGCCCACAGTTGAGCTCAGCAGGTGGGCACCGGTCTGACTGGAGGCTTCTCACAGACTCTGGCAGGTGCGCTGTGTTCTCTTTGTCACTGGGAGGAGGTAAGACAGAGCCGTGTTGCTCTGCCAGCCCGTCTCCACCGAGGCCCCATGCTGGCAGACTGCAGAGCGAGGGGCGGGGAACTCATGCAGAGGCCTGGTGCTCAGGGAAGGGAAATGACTGTCCCTGTCACATGGTCAGCCAGCAGCCCGGCCGGGATGAGGACTCCTGATGCCTTGTGACTTCCCGCTAGGGCTCCTTCCACTTCTTCTCATGGCCGGGGGCTTCCGGGCCACGCTCTGCAGCCGATGGGTGGTCCCAAGGCCGCCTGTGCACCCTCCACCCTGCCAGACCCCTTCTCCTCATCCCTGTTCAGGGCTAGGATGGTCACAGGTGCCCCTTCTGAGGTCCGGGTGGTCTCACTGGAGTGCACTTCTGCAAAGAGATGGCATCCAGGCAGGCTGAGTGCTGGGCTGAGGCCTCACAACCTCAGCTGGCTTCTCTGTAGAGAACAGGCTTTTCTTTCCACCACGAAGAGAGACATCGCACAGCACGGCAGAGGAGTCTGCTGACATCTCATCTAGAAAACGTAGCGGCAGCAAGATATGGTAGTGAAGACCCAGGGTCACCATGCGTGTCATTACGGGGAGGTGCTAAACGCTCGCGATTCAAACGCAGCGTCAGCATCACCTGGGAGATGGTGAGAGACGCAGAATCCCGGGCCTACCCCAGACCTGCTGGATCCAACCTGCCTTTTAACAAGACCCCAGGGAACTCTTGCGCACGTGAAAGCTGGAGAATCACTGCACTAAAAATAATCAGCAGTGAGATCATGGAGATGTTGATTTTCCTTGTCCATTTTCCCTGATTTGTCGCTGTCTTTTTCTTTCACATGAATTACTCTTTTATTGTGGTAAAATACACACACCTTAAAATTTACCATCTTAACCATTTTTTAAGCATACAGCTCAGTGGTATTAAATATATTCACATTGTTGTGCAGCCATCACCGCCATCCATTCCCACAATTCTTTTCCTCTTGCAAAAACTGAAACTCTATACCTATGAAACAACAACTCCCCATTCCTCCCTCCCCCAGCCCTGGCAACCACCGTTCTCCTTTCTGTCTCTATGAATTTGACTACCCTGAGTGCCGCATATAAGTGGAATCCTACCGTGTCTGTTTTCTTGCGACTGGCTTATTTCACTCAGCACAATGTCCTCAGGGTTCATCCAGGTTGTAGCATGTGTCAGAATTTCCTTCCTTTTTAAGGCTGAATAATAGTCCACTGTGTGGATGCACCACGTGTAGCTTATCCATTCACTTGTCAGTGGACACTTGCATTGCTTCCATGTTTTAGCTACTGTGAATAATGCTGCTACGAACATGGGTGTGCATATCTCTCTTCAAGACCCTGTTTTTGGGTACATACCCAGAAGTGGTACTGCTGGGTCATATCGTAATTCTGTTATTACGTGAATTACATTTATGACCAGAAAAAAACAGCGAAGGCACTTCTGGGATGAACACCTTGTCAGGTTTCCAGTTGGCATTTGCCCAAGGGCACGTAGCGTTGTTGGGTACAGTACTTGCAAAAAGAAAAAGAAAGCCTGACTTCTCTATTGTGGTGTTAGAGAGAGAAGAACAGAAACTAAACCGTCTGCTAAACAGAGCAGCATTTATTGATAGACTAGGTGTCAAGAGAGATGTTTGAGGGCCTTGGGTGGGTGGGGTCTCCATCATGAGTGGCACTTCAAGATGGTCTTATCTGGTGGGAACTATGTATAGGCTATACTTTCTCAGAATCTCTTCCAGGAAAAAGAGCAATGGCAGTGTTTGGGGGGTCAGCTGCATCACTCTGTGCCTACGGAGTGTCTACTAAGCGGCATTATCCCCAGGCTTGGGGTGAGGCAAGTTTTGGGCAGTAGTCCTAACACAGGCCTTTGAGTCTTGAGTCAGGGTCAGAGTTCCACGAATTAGTGTTCAAGTTAGAACAAAACCTAAACCCGTGTCGCCGTGGTCCACGAGGCCCTTTGTGACTGGCACCTGCCTGCCTGTCTGATCTTTAGCTTCCCGTTTTTGCTTTTTGATCAAGTCACAGCGGACTTCCTTCCTGGCCTCGGAAGACCAGAAGCCACGCGTGTCCCTGCCTCCTGAGCTCTCCCCTGGCTGTTTGCTCTGCCTGGAATGCTGGTCTCCCATATCTTTCCATGGCTGCTCCTTTGAATAAAGGGCTCAGCTCAATGTCACCTGTGCAGAGAGGCTTTCCATGGCCGCCCTGGCTTGTGTGGCCCTCTCGCTCCCTCCCTGTCTCATCAGCCCATTTGGCTTCTCTTCCTAGTATGACCCTCTAACATCGTCTCCTTTGTTACTTTCCTTAGATACTACCGTATTTGCCGGCGTATAAGATGATTTTTTGGCCCTGAAAAATATGCCTCCAAGTGGGGGGTCGTCTTATACGCCAGGTACACTTCAGATAGACTGCCCATAGTGCTTGCCCTGTGCCATAGTGGCCTCCCGATGCCCGCCCACTTCATTCCACATACCGTTCAGGCATCAGCAGCGCTGCTGGGTGTATGCTCGGCTGTTATGCGATTTTGCTGTTATGCGATTTTACCACACTCGCAAAATCGCACACAGCCGACCATATAACAAACTCTGTATTTTGAGTGGAAATGTTAGGGGGTCGTCTTATACGCCGAGTCGTCTTATACGCCGGCAAATACGGTACTTGTTTCTTTCTAATGGAACTCTGGCTCCATAAGAAGATGGCTCTTTATACCATGTAACCCCTGGGTCCCAGCACTTAGAACATTGTCTGGCACACAGGAGAAGTTAAATACTGCACACAGTTGCTTGTCTTCTGTGAGCTTCAGTTTCCCCATCTGAGGTGTGGGGACCCTAATACCTGGCTTGTAGGGTGGTTGTGAAAATTACAGGACATCATCCATGCAGAGCCCTCACTTGAGTGCCTGGCATACAGGAAGTGTTCAACACAAAGTCACAACTGTTATTAACCCGGTGGCCCTGGCATGACTTGGATGAATCGTTGGCTATCTCTATGGTGATGCCCTGCTGGCACCCCTTTGAGTTGCCTGGGAGGGAGGCAGCTTGGTGGCAGCCCTAGGCCTGCGGCTTGGAGTATCTGCTGTTGTCACCAGAAGTTGAGTCTCCTTTGAAACGACTGTGTTATGTATGTGTCTGCGTCGTAACACGTACCCGTGTCTTTGTTGGTTGGAGTCAGCGGGCTTCTTGTGGACATCAGATGTAGCTCTGACGATGTGCTTCGAAGTGTCCCAGACCTCCTTACATGGAAGTACAGTGTATGCCACGTGCATCGCTTGGGAATCCTTTTGGCCGCGAGTAACAGCCCAGCATACGGTAGTTTGAACAAATGGGCTTATTTGTTGTGTTAGAGGGAGGAGCTGCCCAGCACTGGCTCAGCAGCAAAACGACGTCAGGGCTGGTGTCTTTGCGGTGCGCTTGGCCTTCACCGCTTCATGGAACCAAGAGGTTGCTTGGCTCCACCCTACGTGTTTACGATTGAGGCATGAAGGATGGCAGAAGGAATGAGGAAGCTGTTAACAGCTTTTTATCAGGATGGTATACTTTTCCCAGAATCCCCCAGTGCACGTCTGCTTACACCTTGTTAGCTAGGACTTCTTAACGTCGGCCTTATAAGAGAGGCTTAGAAAAGGAGTAATTAGTTTTTCAGCGTGTACTGAGGAAGGTAGCATTTTGGAGATGATGAAGAGGTCAGCCTATGAGCAGAGCCTGCCATACTAGGAAACCTATATTTTAAGTTAGGCTATTGGTTCTCAATTGGGGGCAGTATTGTCCCCCAGTGGACATTTGGCCACTGGAGACATTTTGTTGCCACAACTTGTGTGTGTGTGTGTGTGTGTGTGTGTGTGTGTGTGTGTGTGCGTGTGCGCATGCACACACACACATGCACTAATGGTATCCAGTGGGTAGAGAAGCCAGGGGTGCTGGTAGACATCCCACAATTCGTAGGGCAGCCCCCACCACAGAGAATTATCTGGCCCAAATGTGATCTAGCACCAAAGTTGAGAAACCCTGAATTAGACCATTGTTCAAATTTGGGGACCATCGTTTAGCTCTTTCCCGTGATGCAGTAACCTGGAAATGGCCAAACTTCATCAAAACGATGTAGATTATTAATACCTGGCCTTGTTATTGACATTATTAAAGAGAAGGCTGATACTAGTAGGGCACAACCATATACCATATGTCAGAAAGTCTTAATAGAAGGCTAATGTCAAACAGAACTAATTAAGTCTCGTTGCATTTTAGGATCACAGAACAATGACATGAAAAGACAATTTCTGCTGGAGCGACTGCTGGATGCAGTGAAACAGGTAAGAAGAAAGCTCACGTTTGACCTTGAGATCAAGTAAGAGCGTCATGACTCACAGAAGTCATTTCTGTCCTTCTATATGGACAGACTTACCCCCCGCCCCCCCTTGCATCTGGGAACAGCGAGACTAGTGGTTTGGTAGAGCGGGGAAGGCGGTCAGAGGTGGGATGGAGGTGCTCCTGTGTCCCAACCTTCTGAAGCTCTCTGGAGGACCACGTCAGGGATGTCCCTTTGAGGAGGGCACTGATGTGGGCTTCAAAATCTCATTTCCAAGCAGTTGTGTTGTAGGGCAGCTCCTACGGGTGCTGAGGTGGTGGTTGGAGTTAGGATCCTGTGAGCACCGCACAGAGGCAGCAGGGATGCGCCACGCCCAGGACCCTGGATCCTGCAGAGCTCTGCTCTGATTGGCCGATGCTATTTTTGATGCCTGGCTTTGGGCCGGGTGGGAAGTGAGCTTTGACAGGAGCTGGCATCGGTTTGCCTGCCTGTATGGACCGGATATGCACCATCAACAGCATGCTCATCACATGCTGGGCTCTCTGCTGAGTGCTTGACATTAAGCGCCCCAGCAGCCCTGCGAGATTGTTCCTACAATTATTTCCATTTTACAGCTAAAGAAACTGAAGCTCAGAAAGGTCCAGTAATTTGCGGAACGTGTCATAGTAAATAAACAGCAGAGTTAGGATCTGGCCTTGGGAAATGTAGGTAGCTCACGTTTTAGAAGGGGCTGCTGACAGTTACATGTAATCACAATATAGGGAGATAAGTACTTTAGCAGAGGTGCGTGTTGAGTGTTGATGTGAGCCCAGAGAATTTAGCATCTGCGCAAGCCTTGGGCAACCTGATGTGGTGGTAAAGACACAGGCCCAGGCGTAGCAGGGGTCGAATGCCACTTCGTCTCCCCATAGCTGTGTGTGCTGGGACTGGGACAACTCATCAAGCCTCTCCGGGCACCCTCTTCTCCGTAAGAGGGCCACTGATCTCCACAGGGCCGTGGGGGGAACTGCATTTGTTACAGTGGGTGAAGGCCTGCCCAGCCCCTGGTCCACTGTAAATTCGGAGCCCATGTTATTCGTTTCTTCTTTCTTTGCTCCAAAAAATGGAAACTATGACAAGGTGAGAAGGCAAGTGGAACCACTTTAAATGTAGCCGTTAAACAGAAATACATTGGAGCTTATGCCCAGAGTGCTGTTATTATTTTGGGTGATGAAAGTGTTGTATTTTTGCCTTTAAACAGTCAACTTTATTGAGGTATAATTTGCACACAATAAAATACACCAATTTTAAGTGTGTAGTTCTGAGTGTTGACAATGTATCATTTAAAATTGTGTTTGTGTGTGTGTGTGTGTGTGTGTGTGTGTGTGTGTAGTTTTTGGATGATGAGTTCAGGAATCTGGTAAGCCTGCTACCCACAGTGTAGATTCTACATCTTTCTAAAAGAGTAGTGGTGATGGTTGCACAATATTGTGAACTGAATTGTATAACTAAAAATGGTTGAATTGGTAAAGTGTATGCTATCACTATTTTGCTACAATTAAAAAAAAAAAAGAAAAAAGGAGAATACTTTGCTTTCATTTGTACCCACTCTGGGTAAATTGTTGCTCAGCACAACCAGACGACTTGTTTGAAGCATGATTCACGCTGTCATCATTTTCTAGTCAGTCATAACAGCTTTGGGGCCCTGTCAACAGGGACCCATCACTGCAGATTTGTGGCAGTTTTGATTATTGCCTGTTCAGAGCTCTGTGTTGGCTGCTGACACATAGAAGAAGCTTCCCAGATAATGTGCGGAAGGCCGTGTTTTCCTCTCTGTGTTGTTTTTCTCCAAAACTCACTTCTGTACACGTGGGTGATAAGGGCTTCCTTTACATGGTGGCTGGAAGGCTGGGGTGTCCATTGTCTTCCGTCTTGGGCTGACACCCAGGGCAGTGGGAGGCCCTGGGGTTTCTGGCCCTGTGCCCCCCAAGACCCTGAGGCCTGTGTGGGCCGTTGTGTGATGTTTGAGTGTCCTATCCCAACAGCTGGTCTCAGCAGCTTCTTTTTCCGTGCAGTGCCAGATCCGCTTTGGAGGGAGAAAGGAGATTGCCTCGGATTCCGACAGCAGGTAAATATGTCATTTCTAAAACCATTTACCATCACGAGCAAAAAGGTGAACAGAGATGCCAGCTTCTGTATTCTGCCTGTGCAGCCACGCGGTGCTGCGGTTAAATGTGGGTGACCTGTAGCTGTCTCTGCAGTGACTAGCCTAAAGTATTCCCAGCTTCCCATGGTTCTCCTTCTTGGATTCTGTCCGGAGGGAATTACTTGAAATACCTTCCTGCATACCATTATTTTTAGGGTGACTTACAATGACGAAAACTTGGAAATCGAAATGCTTGGCAATTGGGAAATGGTTAGTAAAGTGCAGTGCATCAGTAGAATGACATATTATATAGCCCTTAAATTGATGTCCGTACAGAATTTGTTTTGAGCAGGAAATGCGTATGCAGAATTTAAAAATTATATATTTAGTAAAATTAACAGCAGGATGCAAAGTTACATGGACACAGAGTGATCCTAGCCGTTAGTCAACTTGGGCAACAAATGGACCCAAACGTGGACAGAGGTAATGTTGGAGTTAAGGATATTGGAAATCTTTATAATTCCTGATATTTTTCATATTTTATACTGTGATTGTGTGTTCCTTTTATAATTAAAAAAAAAAGTCCTAAAAATTGCCACTGACCTTTGTGACCCAGGAAAAGCTGGCATAATGGCATGAAGCTTATAACATTGACTGGAGGGGACAGAAAGGTGTTGGCAAAATCAAGAAAAGACACACAGGCATTTGCTGGAAATGCTCTGTGAAGCCACTGTGAGCCTACCTGTGCTCTGTAGTCTTGGAGGGCCAGGATGCACATTCCTGCAAAGGAGGGGAGGGAAGTCGCTGGCTCAGCAGTCTGCTCCTTCTGGAGACTGTCCACGTCCCCACCCTCTTACCCCAGCCCACCCAGCAGAACCAGTTCCCTCCTCTGCCCTCTCACACCCTTGTTCTCCTGGGACACTTTACCAGCCATGAGCAAAGCATGTAGCTCTACATGTCAGCAGAGCTGTGGGGACTTTGGAAACGGGTGCAGATGTAAAATCATGCCCCCTCCCTTACACGCTCTACCTGTTCTTTGTTTCTTAGTAGTTTTTCTCCATAGCACTTGTCACCGACTTAACAGACTGTACATTATGCTTTCTAATTTTGTTTATTTCTGTCTCCCATACCATAACGTCAGCTCTGCGCCGGCAGGGAGGTTATGCTGTCTTGTCCATGATGTATCCCCAGTGCCTAGAAGCATCTAGAAGGTACCCAGTCAAGATTCATTGTCTGGTCGAGTGTGTGTGTTGCATCGCACCATGGTCAAGTGTTTAAATATCTGTGCCACCGCGAGGCTTGTGAGCTTTGAGAGCAGAGGGCATCCTCTCCATTTTTTTACTTCTCTGTGTGTGGCACCAACATTTTGGGGCTGTCACACATTAGCTTCCCAGGACACATCTGTGGCGTTAGATCACTTGACTGATGTATTGCTTCAGTCTTCCCAGGGGGCTGTGGGTGTCCCCTGGGCAGGCTGGTGTGAGCGTGCGTGGCTTTGAACCTCGGCCCTTCTTTCCAGCTGTGTCACCCCTCAGAGCCCCCAAATTAGGTCTACTGTGATATTGCGATTTATAATAAGAAATGTATGTTTTTTGTTCTTTGTCCTCATTCCTGGCACTGAGCTCTTAAAACGCCTGGAATTTCCAAAGTGATGATAGCCATAAAGGTGTCTTTTGTTATGTCTATGTAGTGACTTTCCTGAAATCACCAAAGATGGGGGCTGGTTGTCAGGAGAGCCAACCATATGATTAGGAGGTTGGAACTTTCAGTCCCAACCCCCACCTCTGCCGAGCAGAGAGAGGCTGGACATTGAGTTCAGCCATCAATGCCAATGGTTTAATCAGCCATGCTTAGGTAATGAAGCCTGCATAGAAACCCAAAAGGACTGAGTTCAGAGAGCTTCCGGGCGGTGAGTGCTGGGAGGTGCCCGGATTGTGGCCTGCTCAGAGGGGGCGTGGAAGCTCCCTGCCCCTTCCCCACACCTTGCCCTGTGCATCTCTTCCATCTGGCTGTTCCAGAGTTACCTTCTTTTCTAAAAAACCTGGTGATCTAATAAGTACAATGTTTCCCTGAGTTCTGTGAGCCGCTCTAGCAAATGAATCAAACCCAAGGAAGAGGTCGTGGGAACCTCTGAGATAGATGGCTAGTCAGCCCGAAGCATAGGACACAACCTGGACTTGTGACTGTCATATGAAGTCAGGGGCAGGTGCAGTCTTGTAGGACTGAGACCTTAACCTGTGCCATCTGATGCTGTCTCCAGGTAGATAGTGTCAGAATTGACTTGAATTGTAGGACACTCCGCGGGTGTTGGAAATCGTTTGGTGGCGTGGGAAAGCCCACACACTGATATCTACCTAGCCTGTTGTGCGGGTTAAGTCACATACTGTGTGTCAAAGTGCCAGACATGTAGAAGTGGTAGCTTCACTCCAGCTAAGGTCCTTGCTTCTCAGGGAGTGAAGGCTGGCTGGACACGTGTTAGCAGCATGTGACACCTACCCATGCTGCCTGCTAAGGCGCACAGACTACAAATAGAATGGAAGGGCAAAGGTGAATGGTGAGCCTTGTTACTGTTCTCGTTTGCTCTCAAAGGAGCAATTGAAGAAGGAGGATGTCTTTCCCTGTATCGCTGGGCATAGGTCTCAGTTCCACTGGGAAAGTGGGACTTCTTGTGTGTGCCTCTTCCCACATCAGCCTCCCCTAGGACTCTAAGGACCAGTGTCTATTAAGAAACGACGGATACCTGGAAGAGATTTTTCTTAAAAGGTCAAGCGTTATCTTCGAATGCATTTGAAATGTACTGTCTAGGAACAGTTCTAGGCAGGACGGTGAGGTGCCGGCTTGTGGTTGCAGCCAGAGAGTCCAGCTGGTCTGGTGAACATCAGCGGGGACCTTTGAAAGGAGGGCCCACTGGTGTACCTGCCGGGTGCTGTGGTCACAAGCAGCAGAAGGCTGAGGATATTGTGATCCCGTGGAATCAATGGCAGGCCCGGCTTGGAAGCAAGGAGTCCATGCAGCTTTGGAAGGCTTGTAAGTAGGAAACGGGAGCCCGGAAATGGTCTCCTAGCTGACAGGGTCGGCAAACTTTTGAGATGGAGGAGCCGCCAGGGGTCAGCAAACTGCGGCTCACGAGCCACATGTGGCTCTTTGGGTACGGACATGTGACTCTGAAGTACAATTGAAAATGAAAATAATACTATTATAGTTTCATTCATAAAATTTTAAAAATTGTATTCACATAATGGTGATTATGTAAAAATATATTTATGGCTCTCGAATAATTTTTAAATTGTTGTGAGGGACAGGGTTGGCACTTCCAGGGGTCAGCAAACTTTTGAGACGGAAGAGCCGCCAGGGGTCAGCAAACTGCGGCTCACGAGCCACATGTGGCTCTTTGGGTACGGACATGTGACTCTGAAGTACAATTGAAAATGAAAATAATACTATTATAGTTTCATTCATAAAAATTTTAAAATTGTATTCACATAATGGTGATTATGTAAAAATATATTTATGGCTCTCAAATAATTTTTAAATTGTTGTGAGGGACAGGATTGGCACTTCCAGGGGTCGGCAAACTTTTGAGATGGAACGTACCCAAAGAGCCGCATGTGGCTCGCAAGCCGCAGTTTGCCAACCCTTGTCTAGCAGAAGCAGTGATCCAGATAAGGCCCTGCTGGTGGAGTGAACACCAGCTGTTTTCTGACTCTCGTTCTGCTCAAGATTGGCATTCTAAGGAGGAAGCGCCTGATGTCCAGTTTCGGGTCAATTGGCCACCTTCTGGCCACCAGCAGAAGGATTTAGTTGAAGGAGTTTCCTGGGACCCTGACGGCTGTGGAGTGCAAAGATGCCTACTTCACCATCCCACCAGGACAGTATCCAGGGAGGAGGAAATACACCCTCAAAACGACATCTGGGTGCTGTTGTGAAGGTGGAATGGACACGGGGGGGCCAGAATGCCCAGCAGTTGTCCCCCGTTGCTGCTGCATTGAAATCACCTTTCCCGTGACAGCACTGTGGTTTAAAACTGTTTCCATCTATGTCACCAATCGCATTGGATCTTTGCAATGACTCTGGGGTGCAGGAGAACAAAAGGGGGATGATATTCTACTTTTACAGGCACAGGAGCTTGTCATTTGAGCAACATTTATTTATCATCTCCTAAGTGTGGCTGCTGGGGGCACAGGCTGAGGCCCATTAGGTGGGTGGCATGGTTGGTGGGTCATGGAACTCAGACTTCATATTCCGTGCGGGCCTCACTCTAACCCTACATTCCCTCTTGTTTTTCCAGCCATTTCCCAGATTGAGGGATTTGTGTCACTGCAAATACCATTATTTTAAGTATTAAACATCATGGCATTCAATTTCTTTCACTTGCCTAGTGGCTCCGTTATCCTCCTTTCAGTTCTTTTGAATTCTTTTATGTCGTTGGAGGAAAGACTTGGTTTGGTATTAAGATTAAGTTGGACTAAATGAAATTGCCAATATTTGATTGTTTTTGACCTACAAAAACAACAGTATCATACAGTTCAACTCCTCTGTCTCTAAACGTCCCTTTAAACAGAGGGTGCAGGTTTTAGGCTTAGCCTTGCCCTGGCCGTGGCAGAGACGGAATTTAATACTTTATTTTAATTACATTTACTTTTAGGGCTACTCTGTTTAGGGCCCGTGATGCTAGCTTTCCATTTGCACTAGCAATAGAGTTTTGCCTTTTAAAACAGGCTTATTTCAAAGTGAAAAAAAGGGAGTCACACTCAGGACAATCATATGCCTTCAGATGGGACAGAAGTGGCCAAGTGAATGACCGAAGTTTGTGGAAGAGCGTGCTGGCAGGATTGCGCTGAGGTTTGACTTTTGAGCCTACGTGCGATGCACAGTGTTTCCCTGCTGAAACCACAATGCACAGTGTGAATGTGTGAGTGCGTGTGCGTGCGTGTGTGTACGTGCGTGTGTGTGTGTGTGTGTGTGTGTGTGTGTGTGTGTATAGGAGAGAGAGATTTGGTTGATCTTGTGAGATTACCCAGCAGGATGCCGCAGTCCTCACTTGAGGCGTCAAACAGCGTTTACATGAAGAGAAATGACAGGCCGGGCTGGTGTGGCCCCATCAGATTTTGTTCTGAGAAACCTCCTCGGGAGGAAGCAGTCCCGGTCACTGGGCTCCTGCATGTGTTTCTCCTCTTCCCTTTCTGTAGCTGTGGTTTTCCTGCTCTGCTTTCCTCCAAGAACAAAGACCCATTCTTGGGCTTCATTAAAATTATCCCACATTCTGTCCGTGCGACCAGCCTGTGGAGAGGCTGGGACATATCTTTTTAATTTTTTCTTGTTTTGTCATGACATTTCTGTTACTTTTTATTATTAGTTTCAAGTGTACAAAACAATGCAATAGGTATCCTTTTCACCCCCCACAAAGTGACAACCTCTCTCCCCCCATCCACTGTCCCCTCCACCCCCGATATCATACATATCTATTACAATTCCATCGACTCCATTCCCACACTATACTCCACATCCCATGACTATATTATATATATATAGATATAATATATATAGATATATATATTAAATTATAGTTGACATACAATATTATTCAACATCAGCTTCAGATGTACAGTGCGGTGGTCAGGCCTCTACACCGTCCATGAAGTGGTCTCCCTAACAGGACATGAGACCATCTGACCCCCTAAAAAATATTTACAACATTATTGATTATATTTCCCAGACTGTCTTTTCTATCCCTGAGGCCATATTGTAGTTACCACTTTATGCTGTCTCGTGGGACATATGTTTTGAATATTTTGCCTTCCAGAAATAATGGCCCACGTGCTCAGCAGGTACTGGAAGTCACCTCAACGGCTAATCTACGTTGTTGCCCCACAGAAGCACTTCCTTCCTGTGTTGAATTCCAGAACAGAATCGGGACGTTTTCCTTGGAATTACAGATAGCAACCCAAACTCCGGGGCAGCAGAGTGAACGTGGGGCTTGGAGCTCAGACTTTGAATCCTTCTGAGCTGTGCCGGCCTGTGGGCAAGTTCCTAACTTTCCTGTGCCTCAGTGTCCTCATCTGTGAATGGGGACAATAGTCATGACATTCACTTCGTGGAGTTGTGGGTTAGTTCCTGTGCCATCCTTAGAACAGCGCCTGGCAGCCAGTAAGTTTCCAGAAATTGTTAGCTATTGTCATTGTCATTATAATTTTATGTCAAGTGCCTTCACACTTGGGAAATACTCTCTGCACACTGGGTCTCTCTGCCATTGTGGGTGGCAATGAGTTGGCTTTGGGTGTTTGTGTCAGAACATTTAGAAACTGTCCGTTTTTGTGACCCTTTCAGGTGACCATGTCAAAAGCATCCAGAGGAGAGCATTTCTTCTCTTGCCCAAGCATGCCGGGGAAGCATGATTTGTTTTTGATGATTTTTTTTCTGTACCTATTGAGGAATTAGAAACATCTTTGAACTTATTAGGAAGCTAAAAAACAAAACCAGCTGCCTTTGCTGTTCCCCAATGTTATTCTTAGCACAGTGGAAAACTGTCATATGTACACGTATTCCTCTGGACACTTATGAAACCAAATGACTTTCTCAGGCATTCCTTTTTTTCCTCTTTTAAATGTCTCTGGATGTTCATCATGTGATTTGTATCTTCAGTCTGTCACCAGTGTCTTACCAGCCTCTTCCTCGTTTCAGGCGTTGACTGATTGTTGTAATTCTCCTCATTGTGGCAAAACCCCCCCGAAGCTCATTAATTAGACTCTTTCTTCCCCCACCCTGAGCACTTCCACTTTGAGGCTCTGTCACAGGTAGCTCCACATTGCATCCTCTTTTATTTTACTACACTGACTAAATGAATTGATTTCTTTTTGGAAGAAGAGTATTTTTTTTTTTTTTAGCAGTTGGGGAGCTCTAGGGCATTTAGCAAGTCTGAGCACATTTCTATGTCTGAATTTTAATAAACATTTATATTGTTTACATGGATAGCTGTTGAGAGCACTGCTTGGCCCACAGGAAACAATATGTAAGCACTGTCATCATCATCATCATCACATTTATCACCATCATCACCACCCTGGTGGTGGAAAGACGCCGTGAGCATGAAGCATGAGCTATGGTATCAGACATACTTACCTTCATGCCCACCTGGCCACAAATCACCAGTTACCAGCTGGGTAATTTTGCACATCCTCAGCTTCTTTTTTTTTTTTTAAAGATATTATTGGAGAATTGGGGGAGGGGAACAGTGTTGGGGAATTGGGGAAGGGGAACAGATAGTTGCTGTCCTTTTGTTCTTCGGTCTAGTTGTGGAGGACGCTGCTTCACTGGCCCATGTTGGTATTATCATTGCGCTCTTCCCGGGTTGAGACAGTTGCTCGCCGGCCATTGGACGGCTGCTCACGGCAGCTGCAGGCCACTCACGCTGGCTGCCAGCCAGCCCTACTGCAGCTTACGCCATCGCCGGTGACTCACGGCAGCCCAGCTTCAGGTTGAGCTGTTGTTCACCATCTTAGCTGTAGAGGGTGCAGCGTCGCTGGCCCTCATGTGGGTTCTGAACCATGGCCCTGTTGCTCAGAGCTGGCGTCTCAAGCCAACTCTTAACCAATATCCTACTCGGTCGGCCTGGACATCCTCAGCTTCTATCTAGGCCTGTCACAACCATCTGGAAAAGGAGATGATGCTCATGGTACCCACTTTCTAGGGCTGTTGTGAGGATCACTTAGATGCAACATATTTGCTTGGCATACCCAGTAAGAACTTAATAAACTCAATCCATTTTCTTTCTGTGATTAGACATTCCAGTGTTTTGGCTAATTTGGAAACTAAAGGCAGAGCGATTGCTCATTAATTTCTTAATTTCACAGATATTTATTTATAGATCACTATGTCTGTTCTGAGGATGGAAACTGGATGAGATGCTTGCTGTCTTCAAGGAACTCAAAACTGAGTCTGGAGATGGACATGTGGCTTGGGGACAGTCTGGGGGCCTGTGGTGTAATTACATAGTACAGATGTGAGAGGTGTGTTCAGAGCCTTAGTGGTCAAATGGGCAGGATGGGAATTCTAGATAGTGGAAGTGGCACATGGGAAGGTGCAAGAAAATGGTGGCATCATGGATGGTGTGTCGCATGTGTTGGGAGACGGGCTGGAAAGTCATTACTAGACCTTCCTCTTGCTTTCAAGGGTAAGTCCTTGAACTTTATTAATTAGGGTATCATTTCTTAAATGATGGCTATTTTTGTACCATTTTCACATTTTTTGCCATTTCTGTATATCATCTGAGGCCCTGCCTACTCTGGTCTTGTCATAAGTAGTACCATCCGTGAAATCAAGGACTGGTGGCTGGTTGTATTTTTTTCTTGACACACTAAAAGGGTTAACATAAAAATGCTCATCTATGCCCCCCCTAAAAACGTGTCATGGACTGTATACTTGTAGCAAAGCGTGGCCTGGGTAAGTGAGAAGCGAGGATAATAACATAGCCTTGCATTTCAGGAGGCAAGCTTCCGTTCAGGACGCCAAGGGGTGGGAGGGGCGAGAAGGGGTCTGGGAGAAGAGATAGAAGGATTGAGAAGACTAAGGACTGAGCCTTGATAAGACGGAGTGACTGACTGGACATGGGGTATGAGTCATAAAGGCTCTGGCTCTAAGGCGTGGCCAGGAATCAGAAAAAATGTGTGTTGTTTTAAATTGTTTTTTTTTAAGTGAGTTTTCAGTGTGGAATTTTTTTTGCCCAGGCTATGGACTCTGGCCAGACTTGGAGATTCCAGTGGCCCTGACTTAATGTCGCTTTTCTGTTTTTTCATTTCCCATTTATTCACTCCTGCTGCATCTAGGAGCTCTTGTTTTTCTCTATTCTCTTTTCCCCTTTTGATTTACTGGCTCCTTCAGCTGGTTCCTTCTCAGCCGCCATCTTCTGTTCCTGATTTTGAAGCTCCTCATCTGCCAAGAGTTCCAGGCAGTGTTTGCGTCCACACCAAGAGCTGGAGGTCTGGCTGCCCCTTTTACTGTGTTTATCTTACTTTTGAAAATGGCCAGAAATGATGATCATTTAACCCATTTAAAAATGGGTTGTTTTTCCAATTTCTGGTTCTTCTGATAGAACATTCATTTAAATTCTTTTTACATG
This sequence comes from Hipposideros armiger, assembly GCF_001890085.2. NCBI lineage: Eukaryota > Metazoa > Chordata > Mammalia > Chiroptera > Hipposideridae > Hipposideros > Hipposideros armiger. Next base: position 2,291,587 of record NW_017731499.1, read on the forward strand.
CCTGTCTGCCATTCTTGAACCTTCACACTTACAGTTTCTCGAAAACTACTGCCTTGTGAGCTTTCGCTGTTACTAAGCCTGCATTTTTGTCAGCTGTTTTTTTTGGCCTCTTTTTTTCTCTATCATATCTTCTTCTTTCTCCCTTTGGGTAACTTAAGTTAATAATCAAGAATTATTTGTCCTGAAAGACATACTATGCTCATGGATAGGAAGGATTAATATAGTTCAAATGTCAATACTACCTAAGGCAATACAGTAAAACCTTGGATTGCAAGTCACGTGGTTTGCGAGTGTTCCGCAAGACGAGCAAACATTTCTAATACATTTTAACGCGGTAAACGAGCGATGTCTTGCAATATGAGTAGTTTGTTTCCAGAATGAATTATGCTCGCAAACCAAGGTATTGCTGTATATAGATTCAGTGCAATTCCTGTCAAACTACCAATGACATTTTTCACAGAAATAGAACATACAATCCTAAAATTTATATGGAACCATAAAATAGCCCAATTAGCCATGGCAATCTTGAGAAATAAGAACGAAGTGGGAGGTATTATGCTACCTGATATCAAATCATACTACAAGGCTATAGTGATCAAAACAGCATGGTATTGGCATAAAAACAGACACGTAAATCAATGGAACAGAATAGAGAGCCCAGAAATAAATCCAGTCCTATATGTCATTTAATCTATGACAAAGGAAGCAAGAATTTACACTGGTATAAAGACAGTCTATTTAATAAATGGTGCTGGGAAAACTGGACTGACATGCAAAAAAATGAAACTGGACCACCTCCTTATGCCATATATGAGAATAAATTCAAAATGGATTAAAGACTTAAATGTAAGACTTGAAACCATAAAACTCCTAGAAGAAAATATAGGAAGTAAATTTGCAGACAATACCCTGAGTAATATTTTTCTTGATATATCCCCTCAGGCAAGGGACGTAAAAGAAAAACACAAGGGATTACGTCAAACTAAAAAGTTTTTTCACTGCAAAGGAAACCATCAATAAAACAAAAAGGCATCTTATTGAATGAGAGAAGGTATTTGTTAATGAGACATCTGATAAGGGGTTAATATCTAAAGTTTATAAAACACTCATTCAACTCAATACCAAAAAAACAAACAACCCAATTAAACAATGGGCAGAGGACATGAACAGACATTTCTCTAAAGAGGACATACAGATGGCCAACAGGCATATGAAAAAATGTTCAACCTCACTAAGCATTAGGGGAATGCAAATAAAAACCACAATGAGATACCACCTTACCCCTGTCAGAATGGCTATCATCAATTAAATCAACAAACAACCAGTGCTGGCGAGGTTGTGGGGAAAAGGGAACCCTGGTGCACTGTTGGTGGGATTGCAGATTGGTGCAGCCACTATGGAAATCAGTATGGAGGTATATTAAAAAACTGGAAATGGAACTACCTTATGACCCAGCAATTCCACTCTTAAGTATCTATCCAGAGAAATCCAAAATGCTAATTCGAAAAAATGTAAGCACCTCTATGTTTATTGCAGCGCTATTTACAATAGCTAAGACTTGGAAATAACAGAAATGCTATTGGTAGACGACTTGATTAAGAAACTGTGGTACATTTATACAATGGAGTGTTACTTCACTATACAGAAGAATGAAATCTTACCATTTGGAGCGATACGAATGGACCTAGAGAACATCATGCTAAGTGAAATAAGTCAGTCAGAGAAAGACACATACCATCTGATCTCACTTATATGTGGAATCTAAAGATCTGAATAAATGAGCAAAGTAAACAGAAATAGTCTCAAGAGACATAGAGGAAAAACTGATGGTTGCTAGATGGGAGGGGGATGGGGAGATGGAGAAGGGGAAGGGATTAGACAGCATAAATTGGTAACTACAATATTGCCACACGGATGTGAAAGACAGTTTGGGGAATATAATCAATAATGTAAAGATTTTGTAGGGTGTCAGATGGGCACTTGTCTTATTAGGGAGACCACTTCATGGACGGTGTAGATGCCTGACCACTGTGCTGTACACCTGAAGCTGAAGCTGAGTAATATTGAATGTCAACTATCATTTAATGTATATAGTCACAGGATGTGAAGTACAGTGTAGAGAATAGCATCAGTGGAACTGTAACAGCTATATACGATGTCAGAGGGGTAGTAGATTGGGGGAGGGGGGTTATCACTTTGTGAGGGGTGTAAATGTCTATTACATTGTTTTACATACCTGAAATGAATTTTAAAAAAGAATCATTTGTCCTATATTTTTTCCATATTCATTAATCTTTTACAGATAAAACACACGTGTATAGACACAGCTTTTATTGCCATTGTTTTACTAAAATTGATTTACGTATATATGTTCTGCATCTGTAGTATCTCTTTTAGCACCACCCTTCCAAGTCAAAACGCTTCCAAGTTATAGTTCTAATAATTATTTTATTAGGCTGAATTATATTGCACGATGCAGATATAGAAATAATTGCCTATGAAGTAATACTGACTTTGGGTCCTGTTTTTACTGCTATGGACAATGAAACAAAAGACACCCATGAACAGCTTTTCTTATCTACTAAGGATTTTATTTGTTTGGCATGGATTTTCAGGAGTTGGGTTGTTTGGTCAAAGAGAATATATGTTTATTTTTCATAGTTGTAGTTAGGTAACTTTCTAAAAATTTCTGCCAGCAGTGCAGGAGGGTACCCTTTTCTTTCTTGCTAACGATCGTTTTGAGTGTTGTTTTCAAGTTTTGTCAGTCTGATGGGTGAAAAGTGGTGGCTCGCTGTCACTTTAGTTTACATTTCCTTGATTGCTAATGAATTTCAGTATCTTTTTCTTTTTTTTTTTTTTTAGCTGAGCCATTCTGCTACCTGTTGGCAGCTCAGCGGCTGCTCAGCTCGGGCTGGACTTGAACCGCTGTTGCTCAGAGCTCAAACTCTTGAGCGAGCTCTTAACCAACTGAGCCACTCAGCCGGCCCTTCAGTATCTTTTTCTTTTAATATTTGTTGACTATTTGGCTTTATTCTTCTGTGCAAAGCTTCTTCATATTATTTGCCCATTTGCTCTTTGGGTTATTTGTCCCCTTGTCAAGTTAGGAGAGCTCTTTGTATGTTATAGTAGCTAATTAACCTTTCCTCTGTTTTCTGCGTTGTAAATTTTTTTTTTTTCAAATCGGTTTGCCCATTATCTTTGTAAGCACAGATATAATATCTATTGTAAAACCACATTTAAAAATCTTTACACGGTTAAATGCCTTTTAACTGATCATACCTACTTACTAGTTTCGGGGTTTTCAGTGTTTTAAGTTCTTCCCCAACATTAGAGTGTGTGCATATGGTCTTTTTAATTTTCTTGGAAGATTTTTATTGTTTACAGTTCATCCTTTAATCCATCTGGAATTTATTTTTGTATGGTCTATGGGATAAGTCATGGATCCAATTTTAGTTTCTTCTAGATGGTTGTCATCTTTTCCACATATCCTTTTGGCCCTTTTTCTCAGGGCTGCAATTTCCTTTCATTCCACTGACTTAGCGCAGAGAAGGGGTGCTCAGGGCCAAAGCACGGAGGACTGGTGGAGAGCGCTGTGCTCATGTGATTCTCTGGTCCTGGACCCCTGGCAGAGCAAGGAGTGTGGGAGAGAGGCCCTGCTCGCTGGTTCGTGCTGAGGATGAGGTGCCCTGCCTCAGCCCTCATCACTGCTCTAAATGAGTTTGCCTGAATTTCCAAGGATGCTTAAGTCCACCCACATGATGGCAGATGTGCAAGTAATTGAGGGGACATTCTCATCAAAGCCCACTCCTTTTTCTCTTTCCCCTGTCTCCCTTCAAATGGGAATCATACCATTTATATTACTCTATGATTTGCTTAAAAAAAATAAACCTGACCATCTATTTTGGACATTGTTCCAGGCCAACCGATAGCATAATGGTGCAGTTACCACCAATGGCATCTTTCTGTGAAATTAAGAAAGAAAAGCCAATGCCAATTTTAATTGTGTACTTTCATCAATGATGAGGCATACCTAGAGTTCAGAGATGTTAACATGTGGACACAAAAGGTGCTTCTTAATGTCGATTAAGTATTTGTATGTAGTATTTTGCAGTGTGGAGGTGCTGTGCCGTATGATTCTCCTCTTCGTGGACATTCAAGTCGTTTCTAGCTTTGTTTTTGCTTTTGCTATTATAAACAATCCTGCAATAAAAATATTTGTGTGTAGGGGCAGCTGGTTAGCTCAGGTGGTTAGAGCGCAGGCTCATAACACCAAGGTTGCCGGTTCGATCCCCACATGGGCCACTGAGCTGCGCCCTCCACAACTAGATTGAAACAACTACTTGACTTGGAGCTGATAGGTCCTGGAATAAACACAATGTTCCCCAATAAAAAAAAAATTTGTGTATATGTATATCCTTACCTAGTGCTTTTGTATTTAATTGTTTACTTAAACTTTTAATTTTGAGATAATTGTAGATTCACAAGCAGGTGTAGGAAATCATATCGAAAGATCCCGTTTACCCTTTACTTGGTTCCCCCAGTGGTAACATCTAAAAGTCTAGCGCAGTGTCTTAGCTTTCCCTATTTTTACTTACCCGTGTGCGTGCGCGCATGCGCATTTAATTCTGTGCAGCGTGATCAATGTGCAGGTTCATGTGTCCACCGCCACGGAATAGGAGCCCTTCTCTTATCTTTCTATAACCACGCCCACCTCCCTCCAGTTTCCTCTTTCTCTGTCGCTAACTCCTTGCAACTACTAACCTGTTCTCCATCTCTACAATTTTGTCATTTGAAGAATGTTATATAAATGGAATCAGATAGTGTGTAACTTTTTGGGATGGGCTTTTTTTTTTTTTTTTCACTTTGCGTAATTCCCATGAGATTCATCCAGGTTGTGGCAGGTATCAATAGTGTGTGTTCTTTTTTATTGCTGAGTAGTATTCCATGGTATGGATGCACCACAGTCTGTTCGTTCATTAAGTCGTTGAAGGACATCTGGGTTGTTTTCAGCATTTGGCTATTGCAAATAATGCTGCTATACACCTTCATATACAGATTTTTTTGTGTGTGTGAACGTAAGTTTTCATTCTTTCTGAAATAAGCCCCCATGAGTACAATTGCTGGGTCACATGACATTTGCATATTCAGTTTTATAAGGAACTGTCGAAGTGTTTTCCAGACTGGCTGTACCATTTGTATTCCCACATGCAATGCGTAAGTGACCCAGTTTCTCTACATTCTTGTCAGCATTTGGCATTGTCATGATTTTCTATTTTAGCCATTCTTATAGGTGTGCAGCCATATCTCACTTGCGTCTAATGGCTAAAGATGGTGTTGAACATATTTTCATGTGCTTGTGTGTGCATATCCCCTTTAGTGCAATGTCTGTTTATGGCTTTTGCTCATTTTCTAATTAGTAGTGCTTTTATTTTTATAGGATGTATTCCTAGAAGCAGGATTGCTTGGTCAAAGGGTATGAGCGTTGTAAAAAATTGTGTTTTCTTATCTTTTTGCAGAAAGATGTAACAATTCATATTTCTATTCATATCAAACAGTACTCATTTACACATATTCTTGTTAGATCTGTGACTGGTTTTAAGATTGATAGTCCTAAATTGATATATTGGTAATGTGACACTTTCTTGGCCTCTAGTGAGACTGAATATCTTTTCATATGTTTATTGGCCAACTGTATTTCCTCCTTTCATGGTTTTTTGTTCTCCTTCTTTAATATTTTTTATTTTCATTTTTTTGAGTCACTTGTCTGTTTTCTTATCCATTTCTAGAAAGCTTTTCATGTACTATAATTATCAATCCCTCTTTTTAGTTATATGTGCTGTAAATATTTTCTTCAGTCTGTCTTTTACTGTTTTACCACATTTATATCTTTTGCCATGCAGAAATTTAAAAATTTAAAAATTTTATACAGCTAATCCTCTGAACTTTTAAAAGTTTGGTTTTGGAGTAACCTATCCTGAGCTGCTTCTGTATTTTTCTCTATTATTTTTGCATTTTACTTTTTTACACTTATATTTTTCTTTCATCTTGATCCACCTGGAATTTAATTTAGTTCTGTCTGTGGTTTGAAATAGAAGTTTATTCTTATTTTCATTCAGCCTTGTAGCCACTTGTGTCAGTACCACTGGTTAAGTAGCCCACTCTTGCCCAACTAAATTGAAGTGTTCCTGTTATTATATATAAAATATTTCCATATTTATTTGGATTTTGGGGAGGTTCTCTGTACTGCTCCATCAATTTGTTTATTTCTCTGGCAAGTCCTTCCTGGGGTGGTTATTATTGGAATTATATTAAATTTATATAATAATTTGGGAGGACTTGATATTTTTTTTTAAAGATTTTTATTGGGGAATTGGGGGGATGGGAACAGTGCTGGGGAATTGGGGGAAGGGA
>NW_017731499.1:2298212-2343167 GCF_001890085.2 Hipposideros armiger
GAGCTGTTGTTCAGCATCTTAGCTGTGGAGGGCAGTGTCACTGGCCCTCATATGTGGGATCTGAACCGGGGCCCTCTAGCGTCCCAAGCCAGTTCTTAACCATCGCGCCACTCGGCCGGCCCTGTTATTTTTATTTTAATAAATCTTTCCATTCAGGAAAATGGTATTTCTATTTATTTTGACCTTTATACCTTTTAAGAAAATGTTATGGTTTTTTTCATATAGGGCTTGTATCTTTCTTATTAAAAGTATGATTTATTTTACTTTTGTTACCATTATGAATAGAATTCCTCTTCCTCATTTTGTCTACTTAAAAAAATCAACTTTGAACGTTATAGTTTCTTATATTGCAATAGTTTTCATTTGTGGGTTAGAAACATTTCTATAACTTTTTACAGATCTGCTTTTTTTTACTTATCATTAAATCAGCTTTTAATAGAATGGTATTTCAAGTTCTCTGTAAACATTTAAAATAGCCACATGATTTTTCTTCACCATAACTTTTAAACTGTATTTCTTCATTCTTTATAGCTCAAGGTAGCAATATTTCTGGCTCTTGAGACATGATACTTTCGTAAGGCTTGTTTTAGAAAAATGCTGAGTTCAGAAAAGCATAGCGGTAAGAAAGATATCACCAGTAATTTTTTTTTTAACCAAATGGCTCTTAATTTTTTCAGATAATTCCCTTCAGAATTTTTTTTGTGTGTGTTTTTAGCATAATTGAGAGCATACTTAATATGCAGTTTCATATCATGTTTATTTCATTCTACATTGTATTATAAACATGTTAGCTTTCCATTATAAGCTCTTGGTAAACATTTTTAAGGGCTAAATAGCATTTGATTATATGTTGTGCTATCATTTGTTTAACCAGTTCCTTAAATGCTAAATATTTAGGTGTTTTTAAACTTTCCACTAGTATTAATAATGTTGTTTTGAATATTTTTATCTTAAATCCTTATCTGACTTGTGGATTATAACCGAGGATTGATTTCTGCAAGTAAAATTCATGGGGTGAAGGGTGTGAGCTTTTTTTGGGAACTTAATTTATGAAACATAAATGTAGGGCATAGCCCATTTGAAGTGTTTGTTGTGTAATGAATGGCCTTGCTTTGGCAAGGCTAGTTGATAATTCTACTGTTTTAAATCTGAGATGTGGCTAATGCTGCAATTGGCTAATTTTTATAGGTGCAGTTGACTCCATTTCAGGGGACATTGAAGCTTTCCACATGAGGAGAATCCAGTTGATTTTCATGCTTGTATTCGGTGTTTCCCAAAAGGTTCCCACAAAGCTGTAACATAGCAAAAGAATTAATTTGAAATACACCCTTGTGTCACAAGGTTAATTTGGTGCAGTTTGTAAAAATGCAGTGCTTTTTGCTGACCCTGCCTGTTGTTCTAATATTTGCTATTAAAAAAGAGCACAGGATTCTTAGGAATCTTATTATAGACTAATGTGGCATGTTAAGCAGTCTTGAAATATAGGACAAAGCTCAGGAAAACCAGTGCTTGCAAAATTTTAGCAGTAAGCTAGTTAAGCGTGTGCAATGCCCAACTGTGCTTGTGTAGGTGGGCACTTTTCAATTCAGCAGGAGGAAGTCATTTCATTTTTCATTCATTCACTCTTTCACTCCTTCATCAAACTTTTACTGAGCACACTGAGGGAAGTTTTTCTTTTTTTAAAACAACTCTATTGAAGTCTTATTTGTATACCATAAGAACCTACTCCTTGTAAGCGTACAGTGCAGTGATTTTTTTAAAGAGTAAATTTGTAGAATTCTGTAACCATCATCATAACCCAGTTTTAGACTATTTTCATTATCCCCAAAAGTTCCCTTATGCCAAATTATAGTTGATTTCTGATTTCACCCAGCCTTAGGCAACCACTAACTGACTTTTGGTTTCTTTATATGTATTTACGTTTTCTCAGCATTTCGTGGAATCATACAACGCGTGGCTTTATGGGTCTGATTTCTTTCCCTTAGGATAATATTTTCAAGGCTCATCCATGTTCTACTGTGTACAAGTACTTTATTCCTTTTTATTGCAGATACTACTCCATTGTATCAATATACCACATTTTATTTATCCGTTCCTCTGGGAAACAGCTGTCTGCATAAAAACTTGAAGTGATTTCTTTGACTGGTGCTCTTTAGAAACATTAAAACATTCACTCTTGATTAAGTGCCCCACTTAATTAGAAAACGTGCCCCAATGTATTAACATCTCGTGGAAGTTAGATGCGGTAACATGCCATGGAAGCAGCCAACCCACCACTGTGATGCCAGAGAGCATTTAGCAGAGAGCATTCTGGGAAGTAGGAGAGCCTGAGATGAGAAAATAAAGGGCTCTGCTAAAGCAGGTGCCCTTTTTCTTTTTGCAGGAATTATCATGTAACCGAGTAAAGAAGCAAAAAAATGGAAAGCCTTAGGGTGACGTGGTCATAAATCAGTGCCTGTTGTGTGCTCACCACAAGCAGCAGGCTGTAGATTCGTGAGGTTGGACATGTGTGTTCTCCTTGAGTCACTAGTCTTTTTCTTTTCTTTTCTCTCTCTCTCTCTTTTTAAAGATTTTATTGGGGAATTGGGGAAGGGAACCGGCCAAGTTGTTATCCTTCAATCTTAGTTGTGGAGGGTGCAGGAAGCTCTGCTCCAAGTCCAGTCGCCATCCGGCCGGCCGCCTGTCGGTAGCTCGCGGCTGCTCAGCTGAAGGTGCCGTGTTCAATCTTAGTTGTGGGTGGGCATAGCCCACCATCCCATGCGGGAATCGAACCGGAGACTCTGTTGCTCAGAGCTTGCGTTCTTAACCAACTGAGCCACTTGGCCGGCCCATGAGTCACTAGTCTTAACTGACCTGGATTTTGGTTACAAATTATCCAGGATCTCCGTAGATGCACCTCTCACCTAAATATATATCAAGTACATATTCTGAGTTTCCCAAAGGGAGGGATCATTTTGGTCACATTTATGACAGGCATCGTGCTAGGTGCTGGGGCAGCTAAGATGAATGACACGTGATCCTTGTTGTCAGGGAACTCAGGTTAGCAAGAGGAGACAGCTGTGGAATGCAAATCAGTAGCAGAGAGATTGGCCAAGTGCTGTAGTAGAAAGATGCTCCGAATGAGGAAGCATTCAGGAAGGATTCCTGGAGGAGGAGACCCTCCAAGTCTTGAATGACCAGTAGGTATAAGCTTAGGTCAAATGGGGAGGTGAAAACGGGATGTGGGGAAGGTGTTCAGTAGAATGGCCTTCAGCAAGGCAGGCATCATAATGAGCTAATTATAGGATGGGGCCCACTGAGGTTTTTTGATGTGTTGGGTTGATCGCGACCGGTGTGCATCTGGAAGGTAGTACTGCTGATGTAATCCAAACCTTGGGGTTTGTGCTGTTCACCTGCATTCCATTCCCCTTAGGGGCCTGGTATTATCCAGAGTTGCCAGGGCAGTTACTGACTCGTGCATTGGAGCCAAGCAAACTGACAGGGATTGCTGAGTTAATCATTGTATTTACAGATGACTTGTTTAAAGGTACAGGCTGTGGTTTATTATGGAGAACTGTAAATGCAGTTCAGGGTTTGGGTTTTTTTCCCCCTGAGACAGGACCCTGGTCAGGCTCCATTTTGCTGTGCCTCTGTTTTGGTCCCTGTGGGATTTAGATAGTTTTGGTGTCCCAGCTTTCAAGAAGCCCTCAAATATGTGTGTCTGTATGGATATGTAGAGAGATTAGCATATGCACATCTGATATCTGCCCGGCCAAAAGGATTGTTTCAATGTGGGCAAGTATTCTGGGACCCATTAATCACTCATTTACTTACCCACTAAAAAAGCATTTATGGAACACATACTATGTACCAGGTGCAGGGGAGCCAGGAAGACAAGGTAAGAAGGTGGAGAGCAAATTGTGTAGTTGAAGACAGTGTTAAGTTTGGGATGCTAAATAGGCGTCCTTCCTATGGATGGCCGGCTTTGATCATTGGCAGTGGTGGCCTAGAGTGCTGGGATGGATTAGTGATGTCTGTCATGGGCACAGAATTGAGAGTCAGTGTATGGATGCTGGTATTTGCTGAAGCTGTGTTAGGGTTTTCGAGACAGACGACTCGAGTAAAGGTTGGGCATGGGAGGGGGAAGGCTTTTGTCTTCGAATAAAGTATATTTGTCTTGGTGGTATGAGGTGTAGCAGAAACTATTTCGGATCAGCGTGGGGGTGGATAGGGCTGGAGAGCAGCTGTTGCTGCTAATTATGTGCTTATTGTGTGCTGTTTCTCTTAAATGTCTCTAAGCCTCAGTTTCTTTATGTATAAAATGGAGATAATACCTGCGTTACTTCTATCATAATGTTGATGGGAGGAGCTAATGAATCATGGGCATGAAAATATTTTACCACCCACAGAACAATAAACCCTTGGAGTATTATTACTGCAGGTGTGGGGGTGGGTGGAGCAGGAAACACCTGCAGTTAGGCAAGATTGCGCCAGATGGTGGTGGCCTCAGGGCCTTTGCACTGGGCACCCCCCTTCCCAGCCTGCTGCCTCTTGTCATATCCAGGTCTTAACTCCAATGTTACCTTCATTCGTGCCACAGAACCTAAGCCTGTCCCTGCCCTGTCTCCATTTACCACTTCATCCTGTTTTATTGTCTTCAAAGTTCTCATCCACTAAAATGGTTTGCTTAGCTTATTTATGTATCTCCCCCTGCTAGAACTGTGCCACCGTGGTGAAGCCGAGACCTTTCCTGTCTCACTCCCACCTTCAAATCCTCAGAGCTTAGAATAGAGCCTGGCACATGGGAGAAGTCCAGGATTTCTTCATATTTGTTGCATCCGTGAAGGGAGGGTCTCTGAAGTCCACAGACCCAGCTGGGCTGGGGGCCCAGGAGCCCTGGAAGGACGGTTAAGAATCGAGTGTGTTGCTGTGACCTCATCTTTTTGCCAACATGTTCCTAAATCTCCAGTTTCTTTGGCTATTGAAAAAGGAATTTGATTAAATGCACAGTAATTGTAACTTAATTGAAAACTCTGTCCAAACTCTGGAACTGACTTCACAATGTAATCTCTTACAACAAAATAAAAACAAGATCAGAAATCATATTATTTTTTTCGTGTATGTAACAGGCCATGAAATTACACAGTGTTTCCAATTTGGCAGACTGGTGAATTCAATCTCTTAGAAGATAATCTTGTTCCTTAAACTACATGTGATATAAGCTTGAGTTGAAATTTGTGAATTGGATAAAATTAACAGCCAACCCTTCCCCAAACTGATTTGCTCTTAAATTGGCTTTTTTTTCCCCCTCCCCTGCTGGCTGGCACCAATTCCATTTTCCCTGGTTTCTTGTGAATTGTTACTATGCTTTCACCAGTCTTATGCATATGGCTAGACTGTGTGGGGCGTCTGTGAAATGAATGTGCATGGGGAGAGGTGTGTGGAGCCACCTGAGTTGACTCCCTGTCAATTACTGGCCTGAAAATCCAGGTGTCTCACGTGCACCTTCACACCTGGCCACTCACTTCCTCTCTGAAGATGCTGGGGCCACCCTGCTTGTTTCTGTCCCTTCCCAGGGTGGACTGATGAGTCATTGGTTCTCTCGCAGGGTGACCTGCCTGTGTGCCCAGTTCGAGGCCGTCCTGCAGCATGGCTTGAAGAGGAGCCGAGGGCTAGCACTGACGGCGGCCGCGATCAAACAGGCAGCGGGCTTCTCCAGCAAAACTGAAACAGGTACCTTTTGGCCACATGTGGCCCGGACGATGCTCTCTTTCCTCTTGCCTGCTCTTTTTATTTTTATTTATTATTTCATAGTGAGCAGGGCAGTCACTGTGAGGGACTGGTGGGACGTGGTGGTGCAGACATCCATGCGTAAGAATGTCTGACCTTACATGAATGATTAAGAATGTCAGTAATCATGTTGTCTGGCACCTTAATTTAAATGAAGCCATCCTTTGTGCAGAATTCTCAGAGCCGCGTGTTGTGTGGTTCCTGAGGGGCTTGGGGGCCTGCAGCCAAGGCGCTTATCTCACCAGTGTCATGTGGCAGTTGCTGGGAAATTAATAGCCTGTTTTAATTTTATGCATGGGGATAGCATGATTTTTCATAATTAAATCCGTCTTCAATAATAGCCACGGAAACCGCGCCGGTCTCTGAGCTTGTAAGTTCTGCTGCCGTCCCTTTTAAAGTTGTGAAAGCATTTCCCATGTGCCATGCTCCCATGTTGCCAAACGACAGGGATAACGCTAATAATAATAACTATTAACACTTATGAGTATCTAGTGCCCGCATGGCACTTTGTTAGTCTTCTGTATAAATTACCTCATTCAGTTCTCACAACAGCCCATGAATAGTAGGAACCTTTATTTTCTCCACTGTGCAGATGAGGACACTGTCGAGAGTGATCTGCTTCGGACGTGAACCTTAACGTGTATCCCATCATATAAAAAAACATCCTTTTCCTCCCCCCCACATTTTGAAGAGCAGGTTCTTTGCTTGTGGCTCCTGCTCCCAATCCCCGAATCTTTCTTGGAACTGTGATGGTGTCAGGGTCACTGCTGAGTCAAGTGTGTCCTTTTTGGCCAGTTCCCCTCCCGTCACAGCTAAACCCGGCCCTCGGCGTGTTCGGTGGAGGTGCGTGGAAATACCTACGGGCTGCACCCTTTGCCTTCCCTCTGTCTCCCTTCCTTTCCTCTCTGCCCTTCAACAGCCCTTTGATTTCCGTTCGTTTCACCAGTCACTCATTTTCATAAATGAATGTGGTTCCTGTTGGGGGCAGGGGGCAGCTGCAAGAGGGATTCCTGTCCCTGTTGATTTGTCTCCCTGTGGTCCTGGTTCCCTCCTTTAAAAGTCAGGGATGTAGGGGGCTGGTTCAGAGAAGAGCCAGCATCAAGGGCCCCGGTGCTTCTAGAAACCACTGCCAGCTGCGTGGCCACCTCAGATGTCAGCCTGTTGTCTCACGTCCAGGATACGTCCCTGGGCCTCTGCATGGGGTGGCTGAGGGCTCTGGGCTGGCTGATGAGCTGTTTGAGGGCATAACTTTTCCCACCGTCCCCCGCGGCTTGCTTGGCCCTTGTATTTCTTCTTGTTTCCATCTTACCTGTCTGGGGGTGGGGGAAGGTGGGGAGGAGGAGACGCCTTCATGAAACCGGTGTGGCTCTGGGTCTGCTTCCATCCAGGTGAGGGCAGCTGCCAGCCTGGCTTTGGAGTCGGACTGTGAGGGTAAGCCCGGATGACCCTGGGAATGCTGGGAGTCTGAGTTGCTTTTACCTGTAAAGATTGATAGTCTCGTGTACCTGGGGGCTTGTCAGGAGGATTCGGTGAGAATCTCATGTAAAGTTCTGCTTAGTTCATAACACCTAATACATGTTTAACCAGCTGCCCTTCTTTCTCCAACACTCTTTTACCTTTTAACTTCCTCCTCCGTCTCATCCCCCCGTAAGGCTCTGAGCTTTTGGCCATGAATAATGGCTCTTTCTCTTCCCACCACGCTAGAATTCTCGTCTTTTTGTTACTTGGCTCCGACAGTCAGAGAAGTACCAGCGCGTTTACAAGGCATGTCCAGGTCCACATTCTTGCCACTGGCCCGTTATCCTGGCATGACTTCTGCACCTTCATCCTGAAGAGACTGATGGATGAGTCTCTGGCTTTGTTTCCTGCTGAGGACATGCTGGGCTGCCTCCCAGGCAGTTAGAAGCAGGGGGAAGACCAGACTGGTAGCTCTGGAGCAGCTGCGGAGGGCTTCTGCCATCACTGCTAATTAACAGTTCACCGGTCCAGAATAGTCCTGGGATGATTCAAACCCCTTTCCTGCTATTGAGCATGTGATTAAAAACCTCGTAAGAGAAGGGAGCAGGGGTTCTTGCAGCTGCTAAGAGCTGGGAAATAGGAGATCAGCGGCTTTTTGAGGCCGTTCTTAAAGCCACTGGAATGACCCTTCCAGGCAGAGTGAAGAAAATGAAATATGAAGAGAAGGATTGGGTGGAAATGAGCATTGTTCTGCCCCTTTGCCCCTGCCGGCTGCTGGGTTAGGCCCTCGATGTAGCTTAGCAGTTTATACCAGACCCTAAAGCCAGACGGCAGGGTTGAAATCCTTGCCCAGGGACATATCACACGTGAGCTCCCTGGGACACCTCCTCTCTGAGCTTCTGTTTCCTCCTGGATAAAATAGGGTTAATAACAGACCCTGCCTTGCAGGGTGGTGGTGGGGACTCCATGAGTAAGTGTCTGCAAAGCCCAGGACTTGGTACAGAGCTGCGGGAGCTGGCACTTGATGAGAACATGGCAATAACTTTCCAGGGTAGATGATGGTGTCCTTATTTTTCGGATGGTGACAATGAGGCTCAAATAAGTTGCCCAGCTGGTAAATGGCAGAACTGATGTCAGATCCCTGGCTGTTCCCAGCTCCCCCTCCTCTGGCATCGGGCCTGACGCCCATCAGGGCTCCTCTGTAGGCCACTCTAGCTCCCTTAACTGCATGGAAAATGACAGGAGAGAATAAACAACAGTGAATTCATCCCCGGAGCATTAGCTCAGTTTACAGATGGGGAACATTGCCTTTTGAAGGGAGGAAAGCCGAACTTCAAAGTAATGACCGAACAAAATGACGTGGTTGAAAATCTCAATACAGTAGATAACCCAGAGAGTCTGCCAGAGGCATGACCGCATTTAGTCCTCTGGGGTTAGGGTGCATGTGGGACTGAGGTTGGAAATTGGTGCCTTGCACAGTGTACATAAAAGCAAATTTTTTTTTAAGTTGCCAATATTTAAAAATGATGAGATGTTATGTTGAAATATGGATTTCTAGCTTTCCTTAAACTTGAGGATCTGTGACTCTGGGCCCCCATTTAACTACTGGCTTTGGCTGGAGCCCAATTAATACCCCTGCCCTCTGTAGAGGGCACTTTGCCACAGTCTCCACCTCTCCCTATTGCCCCCGACACTTGCGATAAAAGTGTTGGATGCCATTTATTTTTGCATTGTTGTTATTGTTTCCACTATTCTTATCTAAAATTCAGTAGTTTTTAGGCATAAACACCTTTTAGATTGTAAGCCTTTGAAGTCAGTTTATAGAGTGCTAAAACAGTTGTTTCTGTCAATTTTGTCCAGTTTCATAGTTGCTTTTTGAGGAGACGATTTGTTAACTTTCCCATTTGGCTATGGCCAGAAGTCCCTTGTTTTTTGTTTTCATCTTGATGTTGAATACGTTCTTGTCTTTGCGCATGCCTGGTATTGTCAACTGAGTGCCAGATGTTGTGAATGAAGAATTGTAGTGATTTGAAGCTTGTGATGATGTTAGTGTTCTTTGGAGGGGATTTACTGTTCCTTCTCAGGCAATTAGAGAGGAGGAAATCAGTTTAATCCAATCAAGGACTGAGCCAGTTCACACGTGGACCTCAGCATTTGTGAGGGCTGCTGTATTTCCGCTTCCGCCTTATTTCTAGGATGTAGGTCTTTGGGGTGGTTTCCAGCTTCTATCAGCTTCCTAGGCTACGTAACAAATTTCCACACCCTGGCTGGCCTGAAACAACAGTGAGAAACTTACTCCTCTCACAGCTCTGGAGGCCAGGAGTCCAAAATCTAGGTGTCAGCAGGTGGGTTCCTTCTGGATGCTGGGAGGGAGAGTCCGTTCCTAGCTTCCGGCGTTGCCAGCGGTCCTTGGCGTTCCTTGGTTTGTAGCTGTTCCAACGTTGGCCTCTGTCTTCACATGGTCTTCTTTCCTCTGTGTCTGTCTGTCTGTGTCCTCTCCTTAGAAGAACACCAGTCGTACTGGACTTAGTTCCCACCCCCCTCCAGTAGGACCTCATTTTAACTAATTAACATCTGCAAAGAGCCTTTTCCCAGATAAAGTCACATTCTGGGGTTCCAGGTAGACATGTGTTTTTAGGGGACACTGTTCAATCCAGGACATAGCTGAATCCTTGGGGTGTTTACAGTGCTGTTCCTTCTTGGCAGGCCCTGAACTCTATTTTTTTTTTTTTTCTTTTAGACCCGTTGGGAATTCTGAAAGCTCAGCTTACCTTTTCATTAGTGCAGTTCTATAGTTGGAAAAAGCCTCAAGGGCAGAATAAGGCTCTAAATGTGGGACTCGTGTCTATGGCCGTTCCTTCTCCCCTAGGCCTTCAGTTTTGTTTTAATTAAAAAAAGTTGTCCAGGTGTTTAAATTGCTGTTGTTTTTGTGGGAGCGTTGGCCTGATCCAGGCGAATCATCCTTAGCTGAAAGTGGACCCTTGAAGTGACTCTTTCATTGTGTGCCTTTTCCTGTTGCCAGAGGTGCCACCTTTGTGTGTGACTGTCTTCGGTTCCTTTTCTACAAATCAGGTACCAGGTTTTCCCTCGGAGATAAACGAGAGCTTGGGAAAGGGAGTCTGCAGCCCATTTTCCCTCACCTTTGTGGTGATTTTAATCAGTGCCTACAGATACCTCCCGTCCCCTAGTTTGCTCTCTGCTGGGTGTTTTTGTTTTATTTGTTTTTGACTTGGGAAGTTTTGCCCTGACTTATGAAATGTTGGTAAGGCAGACATGACTGTGAGCAGCGATGCCAACTCAGTCTTGCCTGGTATTGTTGGCGGGCTTGGGAAGCGGTGTCCACCTCCCTTGAAGAGATCGTCCAGATAGTCGGGTTACGAAGGCCCAGAGACGCTTGGGATGAGGTTACGCAGTGTGTCTCCTTAGGATTCAAACCTCAGAAGTGAGAGCCTGCTGTGTCTGGAGGAGCCATTTCCTCTTGCTTTGACAAGTGACTGGATTTGTCTACACAAATGATTGATTTGGTGATGGTGAGATGGAAGTCTGCATTTTCAGCCTGGTCCTGCTGTTTGTCCGAACGTTCCCTGCCAGCTGCAGGTTAGCGTGAGTAATGATGGCGGACCTTGGTTATTCCCCACCCAGCAGCTCTGTCTCTTCTTTCTTGCTCGTAGAGCTCTGATTTTTTTCTTTTTTTAAAGATTTTATTGGGGAATTGGAGAAGGGGAACCCTGTGTTTTTCCAGGACCCATCAGCTCCAAGTCAAGTTGTTCTTCAGTCCTAGTTGTGGAGGGCGCAAGCTCAGCTCCAAGTCCAGTTGCTGCTTTCAATCTAGTTGCGGGGGCTTGAGGGGGCACAGCCCACCATCCCATGCGGGAGTTGAACCGGCCGGCAACCTTGTTGTTAAGAGCTCGGGCTCTCACCACCTGAGCTATCCGGCCGCCTGTTGGCAGCTCAGCAGCAGCTCAGCTCAGCGGCAGCTCACGGGCCTATGTGGGAATTGAACCGGCGACCCTGTTTCTCAGAGCTCGCGCTCTTAACTAACTGAGCCACTTGGCCGGCCCCCATAGAACTCTGATTTTGTTTAGATGTTGGGTGGCCAAGAGCTCCAGACTTGCAGCTAGCTCCAGGGGGAGTGACTCTGGATCAGCTCAGGCCAGCTGTTATATTGGGTTGTAGGAAAAGTCATGACACATTTTTGCAACAAAAAGCACAGAAAAAAATACGTCATGACTTTTCTGACAATCCAGTAATTATCAGCCTGCCAGTAGTTGGTTTAGGAGTAGATGTGAGATGCAATTCTGATCAAAGAGAAGGAAGCAGTCTGTGGAGGGGCTCCTGAGACAGGTCCTCGCTGATTAAACAGAGACACAAGAGAAGGCTTCTTGTAGGGCCTTGGAGTGTTGTTTGAGACTGTGGTGTTTGGAGCCGTGGGAATGATCTTGCAGCCATGGAGGGGGACAAGTCTGAGGACAAAAGCCAGTACACCAAGGATGGCAGCTCAGAAAGATGGGAAGTACCTGGATCCTTGATAATATCACTGAGCTACTGAGCTAACCCACTGTGGAATATCATGTTATATGAAATAATAAATCTCCTAATGTTTTAAGCCATTTTGAGTTTGATCGCCTTTGACGCGCATCCCCAAACATCCTAACTTAAACAGTAGAGAAACGTAAGAAACTTAAAAAATAAAGTCAAAGGCCTGTGCTCCAGAAACGGGACGAGAGATGGGATTAGCACATGAATCTTCGAAATGACCCCTGAGTGTTTTCTGCGCTTTCTGTAAATGAAGTTTTATTGGAACACAGCCACACGCATTCATCTGCTTACCCTCTATCTATGGCTGCTTTTAGGCAGAGTTGTGACTGAAACCATCTGGCCAGTAAAGCCTAAATTAGTTACTATTTGGCCCTTTACAGAAAAAGTTTGCCACCCCCTGTCTTAGAGGACAAAGGACACTTATCTTACCATCACATGTATTTAGTTGTCTGTTGACCATATATTCCACTGGACGGCCATGTCCATGTTACTTCCAGCTCCCAGCATAGTGTCTGGAAATACATAGGCTCTCCAATAAAAATATGTCCAATAATTGCATTTCGGTTGGAAGGAAGAGTATTATTCAATGTGCAAGGTACTGTAGTTCATGATTCCTGAGGTACCTTATTTCAGGATCACTCCAGAGTGCTACAAAGGAAGCGATTCATTTTTGAAGGAAGAGCAAAAATTAATTTTTACATTAATTAAAGATGAGCTAAAAGTGATGGAGAGCTCTGCATAGGCTTGGCTTGGAATTGGTGGGTTTTGCAGCCATTGGAAGACCAAGTAGCCAGTAGAGAATGCAGTGTGGAAGAATGAATTATTTTCCCTTTTATTGGGGAAAGAACCACTGCAGTGAGTGGCTGTCTTAGTTCATTCGGGCTACTATAACACAACACCCCAGACTGAGTAGCTTATACACAACAGCAATTTGCTTCTCACAGTTCTGGAGGCTGGGAAGTCCAACATCAAGATGGCAGCATGGTTGGGTGAGGGCCCTTTTCCTGGCTCGTAGCTGGTGCCTTCTCTCTGTGTCCTCAGGCGGTAGAAGGAAGCAAGGAATCCCAGCAGAGCCTCTTTTATAAGGACACTGATTCCATGGCTCCACCCTCATGACCTAAGTGTCCTCCCGAGGGCCCCGCCTTCTACTACCATTATCTTTGGGGGTTCAGATTTCAACACATGAATTTTGAGGGGACACATTCAGATCGTAGCAGTGACATTTCATGGCATAATCTTGGAATTTGATGTTGCTGTTAATAATATTCAATCATCAGGTTATGTATTGGCAGTCAGTTTACAAGGTGGTAGGCACGATTCAGAACACACCAGAGACACACTTGCTATAGAATTTAAGTTTAATCTTCCTTGTCTGCTCAGCAGCCCTTGGCACCAGTGACCCTCTGACCTTGAAACACTGTGTTCCCCTCTTCTGCAATGCCATGACCTCTTGGCATACTTTCAACTTCTTGGCTGATCCGTCTTAGCATATCATTTCTACGTACTCAAATAATATTATTCATCCCTGATTCTCTTGTTGCCTCTCGTTTCTACACGTGCTGTCTTAATTCTTTGGTGAAAATCTCCATCTCCGTGTTGATTAAGTTACGCCTCCAGCAGATCACCCCTTGAGCTCTGTCTTACTCTTGAATGTCTCTGTTTGGATGAACCACAGTCTCCAAGCCTGAGTCCTCATCATTCTCCACGTTTGCTCCCATGTTTCTTGCCTCGTGAATGGCTCTGCCTTTCACTGCAGTCCCCTGAACAGCCCTTGGGCTTCCTCCGAGCGTCTTCCTCTTCCTTCTCCTCTGCTCTCGAACTAGACCGTCACAAAGCACCGTGTTCTGCCTTTCAGATGGTCCCCTCATCCACTCACATGTCCTCCATCTTTAATGAGTTCTCTTTATGTCCGCAGCTCTGCCTGTCTGCCTTCAATCTTGATCGGCTCTAACCCACTGTGCGTATTATGGCCAGAGGGGTCTTCAGTGACCAACTTGCTCTCACCCCGCCCCCCTACCTAAAAGAGTTGGGGCAGAGTACTCACTCCTTGACATGGCTTCCCGGGCCTGTCCCCTACCAGCTTTGTCTGTCTCTGTTCTTCCTCCAAACCCCACCACACACCCAGGGCTCACCTGCAGCCAGCAGGGAAGTCATTGCAGCACTTCTATCTGGTTGATAAAGAAACCGTGACCTGAGCCCCACAAATTCCCCTCCTGCCACAGCCCCTGCCTGGGGATCCCCGGGACCTCCCCACAATTCAACGACCACATCGTTAGCACTGGACACTCCAGGGAGAGGATCCTTGTACGACTATCTTGTCATTGCTCAGTGCCTCTGCCCGGTGCAGACGGTTAAATCTTGAATTCCAAAGAGCACCCCTGGTTTCTGTAACCCTGAAACT
The DNA here is from genome assembly GCF_001890085.2 of Hipposideros armiger. NCBI lineage: Eukaryota > Metazoa > Chordata > Mammalia > Chiroptera > Hipposideridae > Hipposideros > Hipposideros armiger. The sequence continues at coordinate 2,312,380 of NW_017731499.1, forward strand.
CTCCATGTCTGATAGTACCCTTTGTTCTTTCCTTTCCACTGCGCTCCCTCCTCCCTAACCCAAGACACAACTGCTCAAACTTCTATTTTCATTCTCTCGCTTTTTAAAATTGTGATGGAATATACATAACATAAAAATGAAAGATTTAATGATTTTTAAGTGTATAGTTCAGCGGCATGAAGTACACTCACACTGTACAACCGTCGCCACTATTCATCGCCAGAACCTTTCATCTTCCCGTATTGAAACTGTACCCGTTAAACAATAACTCCCGTTTCCTCCTCTCACCAGCCCCTGGCACCCCCTGTTCTACTTTGTGTTTCTATGAATTCGACTATTTTAGGTGCTTAACATAAGTAGACTCATACAATATTTGTGCTTTTTTGTCTGGCTTATTTCATTTAGCATAAGGCCCTCAGGGTCCATGCATATGTAGCAGGTGTCAGACTTGCCTGCCTTTTTTTTTTTTTTTAAAGATTTTATTGGGGAACTGGTGGATGGGAACAGCGCTGGGGAATTGGGGGAAGGGGAACAGACAAGTTTCTGTCTTTTTTGTTCTTCAGTCTAGTTGTGGAGAACGTTGCTTCACTGGCCCAAGTTGACACCATCATTGTGCTCTTCCCGGGCGAGGCACATCAGTCGCCGGCTTCTGGACAGCCGCTCACAGCAGCTGCTGGCCGCTCACGCTGGCTGCTGGCTACACACGGTAGCCCATGGCAACCCACTGCAGCAGGGGCTGCAGCCTACGCCGTCGCCGGCAACTCATGGCAGCCCAGCTCCAGGTTGAGCTGTTGTTCAGCATCTTAACTGTAGAGGGCAGTGTCACTGGCCCTCATATGTGGGATCCGAACTGGGGCCCTCTGGTGTCCCAAGCCAGTTCTTAACCAACGCGCCACTCGGCCGGCCCTTGCCTTCCTTTTTAAAGTGGAATAACATTCCAGTTTATGTATGGACCACACTGTGTTCATCCCTCCATCTGTCCATGAACACCTGGGCTGCTTCTCCGTATTGACTGTTGTACTAGTGCTGCCGTGAACATGGGTGTACAGACAACAGTTCAAGGCCCTGCCCTCAATCCTTTTGGGTGCGTAAACCCAGAAGTGGAATTGCTAGATCACATGGTAAATCTAGGTTTAGTTTTTTGAAGAAACTCCATACTGCTTTCCATAGTGGCTGCTGCATTTTTACATTCCCACCAGCAGTGCCCAGGAGTACCAGTTGCTCCACATCCTCAACAACATTTGCTATTTTTTATGTTTTTGATAATAGCCATTCAAATGGTATAAAGTGGTATGTCATTGTGGTTTTTTAAAAAGATTTTTATTGGGGAATTGGGGGAGGGGAACAGCCAAGTTGTTGTCCTTCAATCTTAGTTGTGGAGGGCACAGCTAGGTCAGCTCCAAGTCCAGTCGCCATCCGGCCGCCTGTCGGCAGCTTGCGGCCGCTCAGCTCAAGGTGCCATGTTCAATCTTAGTTGCGGGTGGGCACAGCCCACCATCCCATGTGGGAGTTGAACCGGAAACCTTGTTGCTAAGAGTGCACGCTCTAACCACTGAGCAATCTGGCTGTCCATCAGCAGCTCAGTGCAGCTCAGCTCAAGGTGCTGAGTTCAATCTTAGTTGCGGGGGGCGTAGCCCACCATCCCATGTGGGAGTCAAACCGGCAACCTTGTGGTTAGGAGCATGTGCTCTCACCAGCTGAGCCAGCCTGCCACCTGTTGGCAGCTTAGCCGCAGCTCAGCTTGGGCGCAGCTCACTGGCCCATGTGGGAATCGAACCAGCGACCCTGTTGCTCAGAGCTTGCACTCTTAACCAGCTGGGCCACTCAGCTGGCCCCTGTCACTGTGGTTTTGACCTAATCTCTCTTGAAGCTTCAGGCTTCTCTCAAAAAGTCATTCATGAGCTCCCCACCTAGTTCAGCTGGACTGTTCCCTCCTACAGGAACCCACTCCCCATAGCCCTGAGTCCTTCTCTCATCAGACCTATGCACGGCAATACCTGTTTTTTTTTTTTTCCTGACTCTTGCTCTCGATGGCCAAGGACTAGATTCATTCTTGCTCATCCTTGTAGCTCCAGCATATTGCAAGGTGCGTGGCCACCAAACAACTATGTTCAGCTTAATGACTCGAGGACCCAGACTTCGGGACACGCTGCTCACTTTCTTGGGCGGCCAAACCCCACCCTCTGCTGCCTGCACATTTTCTTAGTCAGTTGAAAAGCAGGTGGTATTAATATACCCACAGCTGTAAAATTAGAGAAACCAACTTCCTTGATCCTCAGTGGGGATTTTTGAAAACGGTTGATTGCATTTGACCCAAAGCAGAATTGATATTTTGCTTCATTGGGTCACCTTGGGCAATGATTTCATTTCTGTAGAAAGTGACTATTGGAGGAAGCTGCATGTGCCAGGAGAACCCTGGGCCCATCCTTTTGATGGTGAGGGGAAGTCAACTCACCCCACCCCATCCCTGTAATGTTTCAGTTCCCTCTTTGTGTTTCTCTGTTACATTCATCAACTTGCAAATCAGCTATTTCTGGTGAGAGAGACCTTGGAAGGATGTCTGCGGAAGGTACTGAGAAAATATTGAACTGCAACCAGGGGTAGTGATAAAAATGTTTAACCAGTGGTAGGGATTTGCCGGCCACAAGGAGGGAGCCAGACGCCAGGGTGCTGTTGCCCACAGGCTCAGTGCTAACCTGTGAGTCGCTAGATTATGGGATGTCCACAGGGTCCTGTGGGTGGCCGAGGAAGGGACATAGAACTGTCCAAGCATATAAAGTAAAACCTTGGATTGCGAGTAACGTGGTTTGCGAGTGTTCCGCAAGACGAGCAAACATTTCTAATACATTTCAACGTGGTAAACGAGCGACGTCTCGCAATACGAGTAGTTTGTTTCTGGAACGAATTATGCTCGCAAACCAAGGTATTACTGTATTAAGATCTGGTATTGTTGGACTGATGCCTCTTGGCCCAAGGTGACCTTTGGGTGTTTCAAAGGTGTTTGATCCCTATGTCTTGTAAGCTAAGACTCAGATTTGGCCTCAGTGTTTAGTCCATAATTACCTAGCATGTTAGTTCCACGGATCCTTTGCTTTGCACCTGACAGCATGGAAATGGCTTTTCAGCAGAGGATGGGGCACGCCCCTGGAAGGAAATGAGACACTTGTTTTAGACGTCCTTGTTTCTTTGATGCTAGAGAAGGTTCCCACTTTTTCACAAAGGAGGCGCTATAGACTCTTGTGTAGTGTGGGTGAATGCCAAGTGTGCTATGCTGAGGCATCAGAGCTTGGGACTCAGACCTGAGGTGCTCACAGGGGCCAGTCCGATGGCAGAAATGCGGGAATCAGGCCAGTGAGAGGCACCTGTGGGTAGTGGGAACCATGTCGCTTGGCCACCGCAGAGCCGGCTGGGAATGCAGTCTGTCTGGGGGCTCCAGAAGCAGAGGGGTTAGATTTTGACGAGCAGCCAGCAGTCTGCCATGGGTGGAGGCTTCACTTTTCTGTATAGAGATTTTCAGACAGCCTCTTTCTGGGAACATTTTCATAGCGATCTAAGGAAATGAGGGGATTAGCTCACCACACTGTTGCTGGCGGAAGCGATTCCGGGTGGTTCAACAAGTTCGAAAGAGTGTGCCAGTCAGTGCCTGCGGCTCTCAGGTTTGTTCTCTGCCCTTCCCTGCAAACCCTGTCTTCCCACTTGGTGTGGCCAGCGAGGGGTGGTGCTGAGTTTAGAAGGAGGCAGGGAGACGGGAGTTAGGGTTTTCTTTCTCCTCTGCTTCAGGTGGCATCTCCAGCAGGGGCTGTGCTCCCTCCCTGGCCCTGGTGGCCCCACGTGGCCTGCTGTGCAGGCCCCCCTCTCCTCCTGCCGCTTACCTCCCAGGTGCCTCTGCCACATTCGGCACAGTCCAGCCATGGCCCGGCAGCCCTGGGAATACAACCTTTTCCTTTTGTTCTTCTGGCTCTCGGGATGGGCTGGGTTTCTGACATTGGCGATCTCTAAGTTGGCTCCTTGTTCCTGTTTAGCTTTTTAGCTCTTCCAAAACCTTTGTAACAGATGCCCTGTACTCAGTTCCTTCAGTGGCTGCCAGGTGTGGTTGCTGTTTTCCTGGCTGGGTAGGCCCTGAGGCTTGGCCTGTTGGAGGAGCACCCAGGAGACCAGTGAGGCTGCAGCAGGGCTGGTGACAGGGATAGGGGGACCATGTGAGGCACTGAGGCAGCGGAGGAGCGGGGTCTCACCTGGCGGTCAGTGGCAACTTCTCCTCCCCACCTGATCTCCACCCACCCTGCCAAGACAACTGGCATTTGTCCTACAGAGTCAGCAGCAATGCTTGGTTTTAAAACTTAATTCTACTGAAGTCTCCCAAAGTAACCCAGTATCTCAGATTATTGTGGCTTTATTTATTCTTTAAAAATGTATCAAGTTTTGAAATCTATACTTTCAAGTGGTTAAAGATGGTGAATTCTGTGTTAAGTGAATTTTACCACAATTTAAAAAAAGTGGTCAAGTTACCTTTAATTGGCAAGAGTAAGTGTTTTGTTTTCTAACTGGAAGGGAGTTTAATAACAGTTTTTCAGTTGCAGAGAAATAAAGGCAGTTCCATCTCTACAAAAAAAATAAAATAAAAAGTATCCATGTAAAATGGTACATCCACTGTGGAAAATAGTTTGGTGGTTCCTCAGAGAGTTCAATGGAATTAACCACATGATCCAGCAATTCTGCTTCTAGATATTTACCTAAAAGAATTGAAAGCAGGGACTCAAACAGATACGTGTACATCTGTGTTCATCCGAAGCATTATTCACAGGAGCCAAGAGGTGGAAACGACCCACATGTCCACAGACAGATGATGAATAAACAAAATGTGGTCTATACACACAATGGAATATTATTCAACCACAAAATAATGAAGCACTGATGCACACCATAACACGGATTAACCTTGAAAACCTGCTAAGTGAAAGTAGCCAGACATAAAACAACAAATATTGTATTATTCCACATATATGGTATCTAGAACAGCCAAATTCCCAGAGACAGAAAGTAGAATAGAGATTACCAGGGGCTAACTAGGGAGAGGGAGAAATGGGGGAGTTACTGTTTAAGGGCTATGTTTGGGATGATGAAAACGTTCTAGAAATGGATGGTGGTGATAGTTGCACAACATTGTGAGTGTACTTTATGCCACTGAATTATACACTTAAAAACGGTTAAAATGGTAAATTTTATTATGCATATTTTACAATTAAAAAAGAAAAAAAAAGGCATCAAGGTTACATACTTTGTACAAGTCTTTATTACATATGGTTCATGTTTAAACCACAGTCCCTGTGTTCTAGTTCCAGGAGGCAGTCTTGGGGCCGGTTGGGAGATGGCCAAGTGACAAAGCTACAGCCCTTATTGGAAACTCTGCTTTGCTGATCCATTTATGTCTGTGGTTCAGCTCATCCGCTTTGGGGTGTGAGTGGGATTTCGGAGCACCTGTGCTCATCCAGCTCTCAGGCTGGAATACAGAAGCACTTGGTTTGCCTTTTGTTCCCGGAATGGCCGATTCTGTTAGTTTCCTACCTAAAATCCATTTCCCTTTTCTTCTTTGGATTAACTGAACCTGATTTTGCTTGGGGCTGTGGGATAGCCTTCTCTAGGTAAAGGATGGCGAGTGACGAAGCCAGCCTTGACACCCTATGCTCCATTCCCTTGTGGTTTTCTGGGATGACTTATCCTTGCCTGAAAAAAGGGTGACAGAGCTGGCTTTATCTTGTCCTCTTTCTTCCTGCTCTGATTGTGGACATGACTCCCAGTGTGGTGACAGTCCTCTGAGACAGTAGGTGAAGGTCAGGAGATTGGAAATGCTGCCCGTGACAGAGACTTTGAACCAGCTGTCTACCTCCAGTCCAAGTGTGTGAGAAAAAACAAGCCTTTCTTTGTTTACAAGGAACCTGGCTTTTTGCAGTTGGGTTTTTTGTTTCTTGTTGAGTAATGCTTTGGTTGTTGTTTATTTTTGCAGGATGCATTTGCCCCTGCAGTGCATGCAGGCACGGCTCTGAGCCTGGCGTGTTGTCTGTCTCTACAAATGGTTATCAGATGATTGAAGAACACACCTACCTCCCTACATTAGGCTTCTCCTGGTTGCAAGGGATAGCAAGCCACTTAGACTTAAACAAAAAAAGGCACTTATTAACTTAAGAAACTAAGAAATCTAGGGGTTGAGCTGGATTGGCCCCCACCCCCAATCTGTCTCTTTTCTTGGCCCACTTCTCTCTGGGTTGGTATCTTTCTTAGGTGGGCTCGCTCTACAGGATTACACGATTATTGAGCTCCTACTTCTAAAATAGCAGTTGGCAAACTTCTTCCTTAAGGGATCAGATACTAAGAATTTTAGGCCGTAGGTCTCTGTCCCAACTCCCTAGGTCTGCCATTGTATCAGGAAAGCAGCCACAGACGCTATGTAAACAAACGGGCGTGCCCGTGTTCCAATAAAACTTTACTTACAAAAACAGGTGGAGGGCAGCATTTGGCCCTGGGGCCATTGTTTGCTGACTTCAGTTCTAGAAGGACACAGTGGGTCTTTCCTAGTGGATCAGGCACAAGTTGTGGGACTTGGATGAGGTCAGTGAAGCACTCACTTCAGCCACAAAATGTATGGGAGCACCAAAAAACTCAGCAATCAAGGCACATGATATTTTCACGCAGTATTAAAAAAAAATCAAGATGAAAACAGAAAAAATTCATGATGCACAAAATATCAAACAGGACCAGGATGAGGGTGAGGCAAGTGAGGCGAGTTGGGACACATGCCCTGCTGTGGCCAGGTGAGCACCCAGCCTGCGTTACCTGCCCAGCCCTGTGGGAAGGAAGGTTGGTTGTGCTGGAGGCAACTTCAAATGGGACATGGTTCCCCTAGGAAAGAGGGGTGTGACTTCCAGAAGAAAGTGGGAGGGTTGCTGTTTGTCTGCCTCGGTGCCTTGGCACCAAGCCTTTACACGTATGCTTCATTTTCTAATTTTTCCCTCACAGCAAACCCCATTTTACCAAGGAAGAAGGCAAAGGACAAAATAAGTTGTCCAAGGTCACACCATCTGAACTAGAATTTGAGCCAAGGCTTTGGTCCTCTTTGGCCTCCAAAATATGAATTCTTGGCATCAATTAAGTTGAGGCCCGTTAGAAACTTTGCCAAGTCCTGTGCTATTTGTCAGCCTCTGTTAATGAGGGGCTCCAGGTCACTCGCCTCAGTACCCCCTTTCCTGGCTCTAGTTCCTGTTGGCAGATGGCTTTCAGGGGCTGGGAGAGCCAGAAGCCCTCGCCCGCTCTTTGAATTAGCCCCTTGTTTCAAAGCAGTAAGAGATCGGCGTACATTCCCAAATTAAATTACGGACACTGCAAGTGTTAAGTGGCAGGTGAGCTGCACTTTAAATAGATCACATTAATTCTGGCAGTGGAAGCGGCATCCTGCTGGGATAATTCTTATCATCGTCAGCATCGCTCTGGCAGGCTTCAGAAGGATTTGGTAGCAGTAAGCAATTGGCGGAATTGAAAGGTGAAAACACACCTTAGAGCGTTTCATGTGTAGTCAAGGTCAGAGGGAGGTGACTGCAGTTTTCAAGGAAGACAGGATGCGGGTGAGAGTCACCTGGTTGGAATTGTGATGGATAGTACAGATGTTCGTCTAGGGTTTTTCAAAACAGGTGGTTGGCTGGCCTGCCCAGGGCAACTTTCTCACCAAACTCCCCCGACCTGGTTTCTGAGAGACGCTTCAAGTGGAAAGAAGGCTATTAAGCACTTGTGTGGTTTGGGCTGATCTCATTAGTTTTGCATTAGTTTGGCATTTAGGCATTGAGACAGAAGGTTGTCCTGAGCAAACTGCCCTGTTGCTGGTTTTCTCAGCCATTCCTGGGAGGTTAATTGTAAAATGTCCTGGGGGTTGGCATGATGCACGCATACGTACTCACACTCATATGTACATATACTGGGGGTGCCCAAAAAATGTGTACACATTTTAAGAGATGTTATCTATGTATTACTTTTCGAAGTTGAATTGAATTACATAGCAATGTATAGTATGATGTTCGCTCAAAAGATGGCGTTAATCAAATGAATGCTAGTGTCACCATGTGACAGGCAGGACAGTCAAAGAAAATGGCGGAAGCACGGTGGTCGTTTGAGGAGCATAAAACCATTTTGAAGTGGTGTTTGAAATTTGAGAACGTTGTAGAAGTACGACAGTGGAGGCGTGAGTATGCAACAAGCCTAACAATTGCACGCCTTCGTGATAAGTTTGAGAGCATGGTGCTGTGTGTGATGTGCACACGGGAAGATCCGGGAGGCCTCACACAGCAAGTCCTGCTTCTTTTGCAGTGGTGTTGGAACAGTTTACACACTTGCCACAGAAGTCTACCAAACAGTACTCGCTGTAATCAGAAGTGTCTGCACGCTGATGGGAACCACTTTGAGCACCTCTTGTTATTGCAGAAGTCAAACGTGACTTGCATTCATCTTTTGTTATCAGTATATATTAAATATTACAATTTTTCTACCGTTTTTTCCTTTCTTATAATGTGCATACATTTTTTAGCACCCTTTGTACACTCAGATGCTGTTAACAGAAAAATGATAAGATGAAACAACACAGATGCTCTCGCATAAGAAGGTGATTAATAAGTAAATCATGGTTGGTCAGTGTGGGCTGAGCAGCTCAGTGCTCTGCTCCCCTTTTCTCCATTTACAACCCCCAATAACTCAGGTGATTCTGCACTTTGGGGCTTATGTTAAGGGAGAAGAATCCAAAACTTAGCATGGTTGAGTGACCTGCCTGGGGTCATTCCATTGAATGATTTCTTCACCTGCTGTGCTGCCCGCTAGACTGGAGTCTTGGAAGGGATAAGTCCTTCTTGTCTCTGCCTAGTAGCCCGTAGTCTTGCCCAGTTCATGACGCCCAGTTAGAATGTAGTCAAGGCTAGCTGGGCTGAAACGTTACAGTGAACTTGTTGACCTGGTATCCAGTTATGGAGATGTGTGTATGTGCATCCTCTGGAGGGTCACATTCTCAGAGGGGCCTAGGAGCCTGGTTAGCTCCTGGATGAGAATCCTGTATGGCAGCATTCTCAGCACGTTTTCCTTTGGGATATTAAGCAGTTGTGAACATACATGATCATTTGAAAGAAGGCAGATGCCCGCTCACTTCACAAGACCATGTGACTTTGTGGTTTGCAGGTAGACAGCTCTAGGCCCCATTCTGCTGTAGCGCTTCCTGAATGCGTATCACTGGGTGAGGTTCTCCCCTTGTGCAGGCCTCGGACCTTGTCCCGGACATGGAGGCGGCCTTGGCCATTGTGAGGACTGAGGTCAGTGTTTAGTGCAGTGGCTGGTTTGTAGTTATTATAAATAATGTCAGCTCTTACCATTGTTACTGTTACTATCATTGGTGGCATGAAAAGGTGTGGATGAGCCAGTGTTAAGTCCAGAAAATTGATCACAAAATTATGTAGACACTAGAATTACAAATATGAAAAAGATCTGTACGGATGTGGATAAAAAAGGCAGGATGTGAGGAGATAAAATGACTGTTTTATGGGTAAAAACAAACTTTCTCAGCTTTCCCTTAAAGCTTTAAATCTGTTCCTATTCTCAAATCTGTGGAAATCTCTCCTAAGGAACTACAAATGAGGACAATTAATTATGTACAAGGATGTGCAAAGCAGTATGTAGGGAAAATTGGCCATATATCATGTTCCCAGCAGTAGAGAAATAGTTAAATTATGTTTAAGTGGGAAGCCATCAAAAATCATGTTTCCAAAAGTGTTTAAATGTTGCAGGAAAACGTTTATGATTTAGACAAGAAAAGAAACAAACCAGGGTACAAAATTATACATATGTGTGTGTACATATATATTTATATATATATGTATGAAAAGATATATACACATGTATATGAAGTATAAAAAATACAGGAATGTTTCAATTTAAAAAAACTTATTACAGTAAAAGACACATTGCCATTAATCCCCCTCAACAGACCCTCCCTCACTTAAAACACACTTATCCCATCGTTCTTACCACTTTCTGAAGCAGTTCTGGAAGTCCTCTTTTGTGAGTGTCTTTAGTTGCGCTGTTGTGGCTGCCTCAATGTCCTGAATCGATTCAAAATGTCTGCCTTTCATGGTCATTTTGACTTTGGGGAAGAGCCAGAAGTTGCACGGTGCCAGATCCGGTGAATAAGGGGGATGAGGACACACCGTAATGTTTTTATTTGACAGAAATTGCTGTACCAGAAGCGATGTGTGACACGGAGCATTGTTATGCTGGAGGATGAAACTGTTTGCCATTTCATGTTAATATGTTGTTCGTGATCCATGATTTACGTACGGCACAATTTAAAGCACACTTTCTCTCAACTGCAGCTCACACCCGACTTACTGCACCGAACACGTTGAAACTTGTCACACACTGTCACTAAGGTTTGATGCACCACTTCCCATATTAAAGATCCCTGCCTTTCCATTGGATGACACTCGGCAGCAGCCTTCACCGTAGTTTTTGATCATACCTCATATACACAAAACAGACAGTATGATAGTGTATTAGTTTCTTATGACTGCTGTAACAAATTACAACCAACTTGGTGGCTTAAAACAAATTAATTTCCTTACAGTATGGAAGGCAGAAGTCCAAAGTTCAGTCTGCTAGGCTAAAGTCACGATGGCAGCAGGGCTGGTTCCTTCTGGAGGCTCAGAGCAGAATCTGTGCTTGTCTCTCCCGGCTTCTGGTGGCTTTTGGCATTCCTTGGCTGTGGCCGTTCTAGCCTCTGCTGCCCTGGTCACGTCATCCCCTCCTCTTCTATGTCCAACCCCCCTTTGCCTCCCTCTTGTACAGGTACCTGTGATTAAGCTGGAGCCCCAGAGACTACCCAGAATCATCTCTTCCTCCCAAGATCCTTAATTGAATCACATCTGCAAAGTCCTTTTTGCCACAGAAGCTAAAATTCACAGGTTGCAGGGACTAAGACATGGTTATCTTGGGGGTTATAATCCAGCCTATCACAGATGTCAATTCCGTATAAGAAAGAAAAGTACAGGAAAAAAGACTGGAAGGAAATACTTGAACATGTTAACAGTGGCCGCCTCTGGATGGTAGATTCGGGGGGTCATGTCTATTTCCGGTATGTTCTTCAGTGTCTTCCTTTTCCCTGCGGGGGCAGTAACTCTCGTACCATCCTCCAAGATGCTCAGGGAACCGTACTCTGAACGTGATACCTGTCCCGCTGCCTCCGCAGAGCCCGTCTTCTGGTTCTACGTGAAGGAAGTCCTCAACAAGCACGAGCTGCAGCGCTTCTGCTCCCTGCGTCACATCGCCTCGGACGTGGGCCGCGGCCGCGCCTGGCTGCGCTGCGCCCTCAACGAGCACTCGCTGGAGCGCTACCTGCACATGCTGCTGGCAGACCGTGGCAGGCTCAGGTACCAGCCTGTGGGTCCCCGGACAGGGTGTGGGCGGGGCTGTGGGCCAGCGGCTACCATCACCGAATCGGAGTCAGAAGCCTGGATGGGCAGCCCAGTCCCGCCATCTAGGGCACCTGGGTTCCCCTCTTGTGCCGCTGTGCTGCGGGGGGCAGTTGGTTCGGAGAATAAGTGAGAGAAGGCCTGTGAAGGGCTCAGTGTGACACCTGCATACAGCAAGCACTCAATAAATGCTTATTAGTATTAGGGCTGGGGGTGCGGAGAGAGCTATTGGCGGGACGCAGCCTGCTCTTTGCTTCATGGAGCTTTAATTTGAGCTTCTGTCAGATTCACAATTTCTTTCTGTTTAGATGTTGGGTGTTTAGTACCCAGTTTCATGTTTTGTTTTTCCTGGTGTGCTGGGCTCTATACAACTCTTTCTCTCTTTTTCTGAGGTTAATATCAGACTAACTGAAAGCATATGGAAGTTTTAAGTTTGTATTAAGAAACAACTCCCGGGCGGGCCGAGTGGCGTGTTGGTTAAGAGCTGGCTTGGGACGCCAGAGGGCCCCTGTTCGGATCCCACATATGAGGCCAGTGACACTGCCCTCCACAGCTAAGATGCTGAACAACAGCTCAACCTGGAGCTGGCCTGCTGTGAGTCGCCGGCGACGGCGTAGGCTGCAGCCCCTGTGGCAGTGGGTTGCCATGGGCTACCGTGTGCAGTCAGCAGCCACCGTGAGAGGCCAGCAGCCACCGTGAGCGGCCATCCAGAAGCCGGCGACTGATCTGCCTTACCCAAGAAGAGTGCAATGATGGTGCCAACTTGGGCCAGTGAAGCAACGTCCTCCACAACTAGACTGAAGAACAAAAGGACAGCAACTTGTCTGTTTCCCTTCCCCCAATTCCCCAATAAAAAAATCTTTTTTTTTTAAAAAGAAACAACTCCCCATTTTGTTATGCTTTCTTTTTTTCTTTTTAAAGATTTTATTGGGGAATTGGGGGAGGGGAACAGAGCTGGGGAATCGGGGGAAGGGGAATAGACAAGTTGCTGACATTTTGTTCTTCAGTCTAGTTATGGAGGATGTCGCTTCACTGGCCCATGTTGGTACTACCATTGCACTCTTCCTGGGTGAGGCAGATCGGTCGCTGGCTTCTGGACAGCCACTCACAGCTCACACCGGCTGCCAGCTGCTTACGCTGGCTGCCAGCAACACGTGGTAGCTCATGGCAGCCCACTGCAGCAGGGGCTGCAGCCTATGTTGTTGCTGGCGATTCATGGCAGCCCAGCTCCAGGTTGAGCTGTTGTTCACCATCTTAGCTGTAGAGGGCGCAGCATCGCTGGCCCTCATGTGGGATCCGAACCGGGGCCCTGCTGCTCAGAGCTGGCGTCCCAAGCCAGCTCTTAACCAACGCGTCACTCAGCCGGCCCCTGCTTTCTTTTTATCTTGATCAAAGCCATTAAGTTCACTCTGTCGGGTAGTATTGGCCAGGTTATGCCTCCATAACACACATCATGAAACCTTCAGTGTCTCGAGACAGCCAAGTGTATTTCTTCCCCCTGTTTCATGTCTATCGTGGGTGAGTAGGGTTCTCATCTCAGGGACCCAGGCAGATGGAGGCTCTATCTCCATGGAGATAGAGATGGAATGCTTCGGTTGAATTAAGCACTGGCTCTTAAAGCTCCTGCCGGAAGTAATACTTAATCTCCTTTCACATTTCATTGGCCAGCAAGTCACACGGCCACAGGCAGGCCCAGCAGGTGGGGAGGTATAGTTCTGCCACAGCGATGGGGGGAGGGCACTACATGTGCCTCAGCGATAGTAATTAGCCACGTTCCCTTCAGAAACGACAATCCTGCCGTTTTTCCTGTATTCATGATGTTTATGATGTCTCGGTCCCTCTCTCTCTGTCTCTCTTTGGCTTTAATTTTCCCTCTGTGAATGGTGGACCAGACACGTAGTTTTGTGTCACCTGATGATACAGAGGGACAGTGACCAGTGCTGCCCCGGTCCCTTGAATAACTTCCACATCAGCAGGGCCCAGATCCTCAGCAGTGAATTTTCATTCAATTCAATGATCTAGGATTTCATCAGTGCCATGATACAGTCCTGTGATTTCATATCTTGCTGTGCGTTCCTTGGCTCAACTTTCCTGTTCTGTTTTGTGCCGGCCCTTGTGGTCACCTCTCTACCAGTCATTTGTTATGTGTCCTGGGATCACGCGGTAGGTCTCTTACAAATACCCTTCAAACTCTCGCATTGATGTAGCCTGTGGTGCTTTGTTCAGTTGTGTGCTCAGACTCCGTGGGTCTGAAATGGGAGCGACGGGGTCCTGGATGACTGGGGCTGGCTGCACCTGTGTGCTCTTTAGAGTCGGGAGGCTGCCAATGTCTGTCTGTGCTTCCTGAGCATTAACCAGCGTTAGTTAAGGAGAACATACTTAGGCTCCTTATAGTGAATTTTCATTACGTTCTTTCCAGCAGATCATTTGTAAGTAGTTCCGAGTTGTACACTCAACATCAAAGTTGAATTTAATACGAGGAGTTGAAGTGAATCCTGCTGTTAAGAATCACAGTTGAACTTACCTGAATCACTAACCACTTATCGATCTCCATGTGGGAAAAATAGATACATTTAAATGCATGAAAACTGGCTCAGATTTTTAAAGAATCACAATTTGGGGACTCAGAGGGACAGTTGCCAGGCCAGCCTGAACATGTGGTTTGTGCTTCCACTGACATTCTGCTGGGTAGGTGTATTGAAAAAGATGCGTCTCATTTCTCTTTCTGTTCGTTGTTTTCAGTCACTTCAGCAGCTAATGTGTGCAGTCTCTGGGCCGAACTATAGGTCACTCATCGCGGACTGTGCTTTAGTGACATTGAACTTTGGCTCCATTAATTTAGAGTTCTCTGACCTGGTGGGGCAGTCAGGGGGCTGAGGATATTTGCTTGTTACTGTTTAGCAGGGGGCTGAATTACTGTTTAGCCTGGGACTTGGACCAGGAGACTGGCTTTTGACTCCTGGCTGTACCATTTATCGGCACTTGAACTTGGATAGACCCTGTAGGCCTCTCTGCCCCCCCTGCCCCCAACTGCTGTTTATATGTGTGGGGCCTTTTTAGCTTTCTAGCCCTTCCCAGGATAAAGTGGGCTTTTGGGTCTGCAGCCCAAGCAGGTATTCTTTACAAATGCCCCGGCTGATGGAGCCATGGAGCTCTGTAATTGCTGAAATGCTCTCTTCTTGTGTTAGCTCAGTCAGAAGGGTCCTGTGGGCCAGTTTGGATTCCTGCCTGCCTCTTGGAGACTTTGCCTAAATGGAAGTCACCCCTCTGTCCGTTTCTGCTTTGCTGCTTCATAAACACCACATTTACATCTCGTGCCTATTTCAGTACTTTCAAGCTTAGGCGACTCTAAAGATGTCAGGGGACCAATGAGGAAGTCGTAAGATATGTGCAGTCAGTCCTTCCATTATAACAGCAGCTTCAGCTCCACAGAGGCCTCCTATATCCACTCTGGGATAACCAGGCACGGATTTTCCAGGAAGCCACGTAATGGAATTGTCTGGCTAACGGACGCAGAAAACCACTATTCAGAGCCGTTTCCCTTTCTCTTTGAATTTGCAGCACTTTTTATGAAGACTGGTCTTTTGTGATGGATGAAGAAAGGTCTAGCATGCTTCCTACCATGGCAGCTGGTAAGTCTGGTCAGGGCCAGGGGTGATGGGCCCTGTGGAGCCTGCTGAGCGGAGGAGAATGCTTGGGAGAGAATGTATAACTCCAAGGGATGCTATGATTTTCCCTGTCCCTCACTGACTTTATGAGTCACTTGCCACTGTCCTTCCTTGAGTGGCATTGAGCATTGAGCCCATTTATCTAGAATTTGATACTCTGGCAGGGAAAGCATGGGCTTGAGGGGGTTTGGCTGTGGCTTTGCAGGTGGAATATAAAGACCCAGGGAGCCGGAGGTGAGGCCTAGCTCTGCGCCTTCCTGGCTGGTGACCTGGGGCAGATCTAGTGAGCGCTGTGATTCCTACTTTCCTCCTCTGCGAGGTGGGAACCCTGATAGCATTGCAGTCCCCTTTACGGGGCTGGGAGAGAATCAGATGTACACCATTTGTCAGCGCGAAGCCTTGGAATGCTGTTAGTTGGTGAATTGTTCAGTTGTTTGTCATTTGACTCTCACTCAAAGGGTGAGACAGAAGTGGGCCACTTGCTTCTTTCTTCCAGGTTGCTTGTTGCCTCCTTTTTTTTTTTTCCTTTCCTGAAAGTGTGTGCTGAGTCCTACATACCGAGAGCTACGTTAGTCTAGTTGATTGACGAGGCAGGGCCAGGCTCAGCCATGACTCCCTCTGTCAGCCCTAGGATACCAGTGCACGTTTTTGCCTAACGTAATAACGATAATGACACTGCTGTGCATTTTGGGATTGTTTGCTTAGTGAGTGTGTTTAATACTTACCCTGGGAAAGTATTAAATGGGGACACGGTGTCCCCATTTTACAGATGAGGAAACTGAAGCTCAGAGAGGTTGTAAATGGCATGACCAAGGTCCCAGAGCTCGTAAGTGGCCGTGCTGGGATCCAACCCAGGCAGTCTGACCCCAGAGTTTACTCCTCCACCTCCCTCCTGACAGATAGCAAGGGAATTTGTAAAGACTCGGCCCCTGTGGTTGCTGGTGTCTGCCGACCCCCAGTTACGGGAGGCTTCCTCAGCGTTTAAGACCAGTGCGCACCGGCCTGTGTGCTGTGATGTCTGCGCCTTGTCCGTCGCATTGGGGGTGTGACTGTTCAAGCAGCACACACTCCAGACCCCTCTCTTTTGGGGGCAGGGCTGAACTCCATCCTCTTTGCAATCAACATCGACAACAAGGACTTAAACGGGCAGAGTAAGTATGCTCCCACCGTCTCGGACCTCTTGAAGGAGTCCACGCAGAACGTGACCTCACTGCTGAAGGAGTCCACGCAAGGAGTGAGCAGCCTGTTCAGGGAGATCACGGCGTCCTCGGCGGTCTCCATCCTCATCAGACCTGAGCAGGAGAGCGACCCCCTGCCCGTCGTGTCCAAGCACGGCAGCGTCGGTGAGTGGGGACAGGCGCCCCAGGTAGAGCCGAGCACGTCGTAGGGTAAAAGGACGAAAAGTGCCGAGGGGGATGAAATCTGATGCACTTGCATGTTCAGTTCACGTTTGTGTTTATTTTTCTTACCCTTATTCACTCCGGAAGTGATCTGAGAGCCTTACCTCGATGGGAAGATGATAGGGAAAAAGAGCAAACAGGCCAGAGCAAAGGAGGGTATGATAGCCACGTGAAGCCAGAGGAGTTTGATCTTCACTCATTTATTCCTTTGTCCATTCATTCATTTGTTCACTGAATGCATCCTGTGTGCTAGGCAGTGAGTGAGCCAAGGAAGACAGATCACCAGCACTTAGCCTTCCGTCTCCTTTGGAATGGAGTAGGAGTTTAGTGACACATATACAAGTAATTAACTACCTTCTGATAAATAGGGTGTGTGGAGAGCGTACACTATTGGGCTTGTTTGTTGGGGAGAGGACTTGTAAGTGCAAGCCAGGGGAAGGGATGGATGGATGGATGAATGAAGATTAATTTTGTGACACGTTTATAATACGCCTTGAGCCTTCTGGGACATCCGGAATGTGCCATCGAACCATTGACTACCATCTCAAACTGGTTTTCTTGGTCTCATCTACCAACCAGGAGAGTTTTTTCCAAAATGAAGCAATGAAATCATTTCAAGAATGATAACATCCTGTAAATCAAAGAAGGACTGCTTAGAAGGCAGAATTTTACCGTATGCTCTGTAGTGTAGTTTAAAAAACTATTATTTATTTTTTAAATGTATTTTTCAATTACAGTTGACATTCAATATCATATTAGTTTCAGGTATACAAAAAAAAATAGCGACTAGACATTTATATAACTTATGAAGTCATCACCCTGGTAAATCTAGTACCCATCTGATACCATACATAGTTATGACAGTACTGTTGACTATACTTGTATTTCCTATTGCTGTACTTTACATCCCTATGATTATTTTGTTTCAATTAAATTTTTTGGGGTAACATTTATTATATAAGTTTCAAGTGTACAGGTGTTCTATAATACCTCATCTGTATGTTGCATTGTGTGCTCACGACCCAAAGTCTAGTCTTCTGTCACCATATATTTGACCACCCTGTACCCTCTTCACCCTCCTTCCACCCCCGTTTCTCTCTGGTAACCACCATACTGTTGTCATGACCATTTTTATGACGTCTTTTCATATCTGTTGGCCATCTGTACGTCCTCTTTGGAGAAATGCCTCTTCAGGTCCTCTGCCCATTTTTTAATCAGATTGTTTATTTGGTGTTAAGTTGTATGAGTTGTTTACATATTTTGGATGTTAACCCCTTACTGGATGGATCATTGGTGAATATCTTCTCCTATTCAGTAGGCTGTCTTTTCATTTTGTGGATGGCTTCCTTTGCTGCCCCAGAACCTTTTAATTTACTATAGTTTCATTTGTTTATTTTTTCTTTTTTCCCCTTGCCTGAGGAGACATATCCAAAACTTGTTTAAATAAGTAGAGGCCCACATCTATTTTGCTCAATCTCCTTTAAACAGATGTTTTCCCCAAGGATTTAAAAAAATACCTGAGTTTATCTTACAATTTATTTTTCAGTAGAGCCGTAGAAGTCGCTTAACTGGAGTCAAGGTCATCCCTTTATCTTGTCTACTTTTTCTTACGCCGCGTCTTCTCTTTTGCCAGATGCCAAATGTAAAAAGGAGCGGAAGAAGAAAAAGAAGGTGACCAACATCATCTCATTTGACGACGAGGAAGATGAGCAGAACTCTGGTGATGTTTTTAGAAAGATACCTGGGGCCGGGGAGAGCTCAGAGGAGAACTCCGACCGCTCCTCGGTCAATATCTTGTCGGCCTTTGAAAGCTCCTTTGGGCCAAATTCCAATGGAAGTCAGAGCAGCAACTCATGGAAAATTGATTCTCTGTCTTTGAACGGGGAGTTTGGGTACCAGAAGCTGGATGTGAAGAGCATTGACGATGACGATGTGGATGAAAACGGGGATGACGTGTACGGGAACACGGCGGGAAGGAAGCACCCAGGCCCCACGGAGTCACCTGAGAAGTAAGTTCCACTTGGGCTTTTAACGAAGGGCGGTACGTTACCTGCTCCCGCTTTCCGCAGTGTTGGGTGAAATAAAGGTGCAAGCTTTACGTTTGTTTAGGGCATCGTTCGTTTTTCAGATCTTGATTTAGGGGGGAGGAGCGTTATAACGTGCTGAGAACTGAGAGAGAGGAAGGGAGCATAGTTGAAGGTGCTTATTACAGAATTAGGGTCGAGGTGTGTGTCTGGACATTTTTGCTTTATGTACACGTCTTTTGTTTTCGTTTCCTGGCCTTTCCTCCCATGGCTTATCTCGCCACTAGCATTAGGACGCTCAGGAGAAAGGCCGGGTTAGAGGACAGCCGTGGGCTGGTGACTTCTGTGTGTGTCTGCAGGGGTGTGCACAGCAGTCATTGGCCGGCATTTGCTGCTTGCCCACTGGAGTTGCTATAGACTTATACCTGAGGGAGGGGCTTGACGCACATGAAGGCACGAAGCAGGAAAGCATACCGTGTTCCCGAAAACAAGACCCAGCCAGAAAATAAGCCGCAGCCTGATTGTAGGTGCCAAAACGTGGCACCTTGGCATACTGAATAGTTTGAGCTGAAGGAGTTTGTGGAAAAGTCACCCTTCTCCCTGAAATAGGTCATAAAACCCTCATGTGAGGGGTGCGTGCCCTCCATATCCTGGAGGAATCATGCTAGGGCTTCTTCTCTGGCTAGGTCTTATTTTTGGGGAAACACCATAGTTAAGAGCTTGGATCTTGGAATCAAGGCAACGTGGGTTCTCATTCACTAGTTCCATGGCTTAGGCTGGACTAGGCTAGACAAGTCACCTCACCTCCCACAGCCTCAGGCCTCATCTGGGCCCTGGGAGCAAAACAGTACCTGCTTTGTAGGGTTGTTGTCGAGTTAATGGGATACTGTGTGTGGGCCTGTTGGCACGGGTGCTGGCACATCATGAAAGACAGCAGAGGTCAGCTGCTGCTGTCATGCTTCTCTTGTAATAATTCCCAAGCTTGGTTTTAGTCTTCATGTCAAATAAACTAGTTACCTCTTTGCCCGGCCTTTCTGGTACACCATTGCCATCCTAATCATGGGTGATGTCAGACCCCGCCCAGGAGAGTATACAGTGAAGGTATGGAGATTGCATAGTGTGAGTGAGGGGTACGGTGTGTCCCTAGCCCTAAGCTTTTCATTTTCACGTTGTTTTAATAGGAGTTCTTTTAATTATTTCTCAGGAGACCATGCCTGTTTTTGTTTTTGTTTTTTTTCCCCTGGTCCTCATTCACGTGGATACCCATATTAGTAGCATTACCTTGATCATCAGTGATATACCTGATGCTGCAAGCTGTGTACCTTCTCCTAATCTTTAGGCTAGTGGGGATCACCCCCCACACAACAGGAAAGAATGGGATTCCATAGAGAGTTGAGATTTGTCAAAGCGATGGGCAAAGCTGGGGTGCAGGCCAGGTTATGCTGTACTCCAAAGCTCCCACTGTCAGATGTTTTCCTTGTTTCTACATAGCTATCACTATCGATTGGTTGATCGATAAGTCATGATTTGCTAAAGGCTCCCCCATTGTTGAGCATTTAGGTTGTTGGCATTTTTGATTGTTTTTGCTTTTTTGTTGTCAGCCATCCTGAAATGAACATTGTCATGCATGAGACTTTTTTCTTCTCCCGAAGTATTTGTGAGGGTAGCTTCCCTGTAACATTGTTTTTGCTCACAGGCTGTGACTTTTTTTTGTTTCTGGGACCCAGGTCTTGTGACGTGCTGTGTTAGTCAGGGTTCTCCAGAGAAACATAACCAATAGGATGTGTGTCTGTCTATCTATCAGTCAATCGATCAATTGATCGATTGATCTATCTATCTAGATTTATTTTAAGGAATTGGCTCACATGATTGTGGAAGCTTGGGAAGTCCAGAATCTGCAGAGTAGGCTGCAGGCTGGAGACCCAGGGAAGAGTTGCAGTGCGAATCCTAAGCAGTCTGCTGGCAGAATTTCTTCTTCTTTGGGGAACATCAGTCTTTTTCCATTAAGGCCTTCAACTGATTGGATGAGGCCCACCTAAATATGGAGGGTAACCTGCTTTGCTCAAGGTCTACTGGTTTGAATGTTAATCATATCTAAAAAATACCTCCCCAGGGACTTCTCATTCATATATCTGGCTACTGTGGTTTAGCCAAGTTGACCCTGAAAATGAACCATCACATCTGCCTTTTGTTCTTAATCTGGGCCTTTTAGGAAATGCCACTTGCATTCTGTGTCTGTGTAGGTGAGTGCAACTCTGGGTTGATTCACTTTGTGGGTTTTTTTTGGGGGGGTGCCTCACACAGCCATTTCTCCTCCTTCTAGACTGGTGCCATTGAGGGGAGGTCAGCTTGCCAGCCAGGGTAGCTGCCTGCATTGTGATGTGCAAACCACCAAACAGTGCAGGGTGACCTTCACAGAGGCCGGGCCCTTCGAGGCCATCAGCCTCCTGCAGATGACGGATAGCCTCACCTGGCGTAAAGGGGGGTCTTGAGCGAAGCTTCCGCAGAGCCTCTTGGGGAATGAACAGAGGAATGATGAGGTGGCCTACCAAGTAATACTTTGCTTTTGATTCTAAGCTAATGTTCATGTGAAGGGTCTCAGAGCCTGAAGGGGCCAAAGCTTGAGCGATTTTAACAGCAGCGAGGTGTGTGAGGGGGACGCGGCCAGGCCAGGAGGAGCAGGCGGACGGCGGGAGCCTCTGGCAAAGCCAGTGCTCTGATGGCCTCAGGTGCTCTGTTGGCCCAGAGTTGGGTTTTTATGCCTGTTTGCTAGCAAGTAAACCACTTCTATGATGACAGGAAAGTCGTGTCTCTCCTGCCTCAGTACTTATAAGTGTTGGCTTCGCTTTTTGTCTCTTTCCTTAAAAGAGGATAATATCTTTCTTATCAAAAGGAGTTTTTCTATCACTTCTTATGTGTCCTGTGACACCAATAGGAAAGTGGGGCGAAAACATAATTTGAAAAGAATTACAAACGCAGGGGAAATGTTGTGCCTCCCTAGCAAAGAAGCAGATGCAAAGTGAAACCAGGTACCATGGTATGCGCATCGTATTTGTCAAGGTGTAAAGTGAGAGCTGCACAAACAGGGAACCCTGGGTTAGTGCCCCGGGAGCAGCTTGCTCTCAGTATGTCCTCAGACTGGGTGTCTCCCAGGCACACAGTAGGCGCACAGGGGTGCACAGGCGCACAGATAGCTGGTAGTGTTGACAGCCCTCCGGGAAATGATTTGATACAATGCCAGGAACCCTAAAAATGTCTATCTCACTCGATTTAGCAATTCCACTGCTGGGGAATCTCTAGGGATCTTCCCTGAGGGCAGAGTCTCAGGAAAAAGGTTGCTGCATCCGGGTACCGAAGTCCTTTAGAGCAGCAAAACGCTGGATGGAGCTCCATGTGCAGCCACAGAGGACAGCTAGCAGCAGAGTATTGCGGGGTTTAAACCTTAGCACCTTAACATTTAGGATCTTCAACCTTTTAAATGAGTTTAAGAGTGTCCAAGCTCTCTTCAAGTATGAAGACAAGCTTGTAAATGAATAGTGAATGAAAAAGCCAAATATAAGATCCTGCGTGGAGTATCATTGTGATATCAGTGTGTGTAGATAGAAAGAAAAAAAGATAAGAAATAGTGCCTGACTCAGTGTGTTTTGGGTCATGTGGCGTTGGGTGTAATTTTTCCTCCTCTTTTTGGCATTTTCTAGGTCTTCCAGTAAATGTCTTATTTTTCTAATGAATGTTTTTAAGCCAGTGGTGGCATCATGTTCTGAATTGGCCTCTGCCTCAGGAATCACGTTGGTGTAAGTCATTTTTGAGGTGGTGGCTCTTGGCCACTTTTACTTGGGCTCCAAACCCCAGCTGCCGGGGCCTGGCTTCACCTTGCGTTCTGCGTGTATTGCTGGAAAGTGGCAGGATTTCCCCTCAGAAATTGGGGCAGATCATCCACCCATCTGGAGCCAGTGCAATGGCGGGGAGAGGACTGGTGGTTTTGCTGCCGTCTCCTGAGCGCATCCGGAGATCCCCTTGGTCATCAGCTGCTGGATCGGAGCCTCGGGAAGGGGAGTCTGTGCAAATTCTAGAGGGTGTAGCCAGGTTCATCTAAGAATGGGGCTTCCTCTTTTGCGCCCCAGTTTGCCATCTGAGGGTCTCGTCGTGTGTGTTACCTGTAGGGTTAGATGATAACATTTCCTAAAATTCTGGAAAGTTGCTCAGTGCCAAGTGTATGACTAAAAGCTAGAGAGGCTGAAAGCAGAATCTCTACATGATGGGCTCTGAGAGAGGAGGTGCCCAACTACGCCTGCGGGTCACATCCACCCCCAAGCTAAGAATGGTTGTTACATTTTAAAGGGTTGTTAATAAAAAAGGATCTGTATGGCCACAAAGCCTAAAATATTTGCTATCTGGTCCTTTACAGAAAAGTTTGTTGACCCCTGCTCTAAAGGAAAGGAAAACTCTATCTCTGAGATTTTTGTTTCTCCTCTCTCCCTCCCTTCTTTCTTTGTTTTGCCCCTTCCACCTTCCCTCCCCTCTCTCTGTCCCTCCTGCTCCCTTTCCCCTTTTTCCTCCTCCCCCTCCCTTCCTCTGTTAGGGAGGTGTGATTATGATCTGCTCTGGTCTTTACAATCAACTTACAAAGCGATTTTATAGACTTTAAATGCACAAATGTATCCTGGTGTTTATTAATGTTTCCCAGTTGCCAAGAGGCATATGCTCCAGTGTGCAAATACTGTGTCAAACTAATTTAGCTGAATCAGCCATCATTATAAAGATCGTACAGGTTAGTGTGTCCTTTGTGGAGAAAGTGACAGTATAACAGATCATATGAACCTGGTTAATATTTGAGCTGACCTGCTTTCTTGGAAGGGACCCAGATGTGATCTGGTCTGATGCTGCCCTGTCACCCAGGAGGGTTTGAGAACCAGCAAGGTGAAATGACACAGCCCTAGGTCACGGGGCTGCCCTCGTTTCGGAACCTGGAATAGACCGTGCTTCCCCCCGCTGCAGCACTTTGCACATGCTGTCCCCTCCCGTCCAGTCCCCCTCTTTGTCCTTCCTCTTCACTCAGGTAACTCTTGCGCTCCCTTCACCTCTCACCTCAAACCTCCCTTCTTCCATGGCGGCTTCCACGACCTCCCTGACCAGCTCCGCGAATCCGAGCTGCCGTTGTACACCTTCTGGGGGGATTATTTGATTTATGTCTGTGCCCCCCACTAGACTGTAAGCGCCACGAGGGCAGGATGAACACCAGGTGCTGGCTCCTCGGCCAGCACACGAGGTCTGCACTGCACGCTGCCTGGCGTATAGTAGGTGCTCAGTAAACACTGGTGGAAGGAACAAATGCGAGCGGTCTGGCTCCGGACTCCATGCCCCCCGACTCCCTTCTGTGACTCCTGCTGTGCTCAGCCCCATGGTAGCCTGGTTAGTCCCCAAGAAGGAACTTGTGAGAGGCCCAGCCGAGAGGCTTGTGGGGACCTGAGCCCTCGGGGGCCCTGCACCCTGTCACACAGCTGTATTCTTTCGCTGTAGGTCACTGGACGGGAACACCTGCCTGTCCCAGAGGCACAGCTGGGCCCCGCTGCAGGTGCTTCACGGTGATGCGGATGTCCTGTTTCCCGTCAGCAGCGTGGGCTCCTACAGCCCTGCAGGTGGGTGTTTCCTGACTGCTTTTTCCCTCTCGGAGAGCCCGCAGGGGCGTCTGGGTCACCTCTGCTAGTAGGAGCAGAGCAAGTTGGCACGGGCCTCCGGGCAGGAGGGGCCTGTTGAGAGTAGGAGTCACTTCCTGCTGAACCTGGTTGTTTTGAGGTGCCCTCTCCTGAGTAAGTTTTGGGCAGAGTGGGTTGGCAAGTCACCAGAGCGCCCTCAGGCCTGTTTTTCTTTTCTTGCCAGTGATTTGTAGAACTTGGTCATGTATAAGCTGACCACAAGTGGTGACCAGTATTTTTGCCAATTAGGAGAAGGGAGGTGACAGAGCCTGGGGCTCTAAAGGCCCTGGCACCCTTTGCAGCCAAGTGCTTGTGGAGCAGGGAGCAGCTTGCTTAGAACCTGCCTGTGGTTCTGACCGCTCTGTGCTGCCCAGCAGACCTGTGTGTGGTTTGTTATTGTCTTCTTTGGCTATAACAGGTCACGGGGAGCACGGGGGTGGGGTGCGGGTGGCACGTGGATGAGCCCAGCTCGCCCAGAGGGGAGGGTGTGCAGTGCAGCCGACTCTGCCTGGCACAGGGAAGTGCTTGGCTGCCATCTGGGTCAGCGAGGCCTCCGTCTCCTCCTGCCCCCCGTCTCTCAACCCCATAAGTGTCCTTCTTATCTTCCCAGGGCCAGGTTTAAGAAACTGAGATGGGGGCCCACTGTTGACATTCTGAACCGGATGATAGACTGTTGTTCTTGTCGCTGGGCAGGGAGCAGAAATCCACTCAAACTAACTCAGGTGCAGAGGTGGGCGGGGGCCGTTGACTGGCAGCCATCCAGAGCAGGGGTGGCGGGGGTGGGAGGAGGCCAGGTTAGAACCAGCTCTAGGAAGTGGCGGGGGGCCGGGGCAGGCTACTGTTCTGAGCAGGGTGTTCCTCCTGTGCACGGAGGCAAACGAGGGTGCGTGGCTGAGTGACTTATGTCTGCCAGGCTAGTGTGCTCTTCAGGAAAGTGCATGACGGGGACAGTGATGGCCAACACTGAGTGCAGGACTGTAAGAGGATCGGCTGTAAACTCACTCATTCACGCTTCACCACGGCCTGGGAGGAAGGGGTGGGCATTATTATATCACCTTCCTCTCAGATCTGTGGCGAGCATTCCCTAAGTTGCTGTGGGAAAGGATGCCAGGCACACGCTAAGGCCCATGAACGCTCACTGCCCACTGCAGTGGCGACGTGACAGGACATTTTGTGGGCAGCCTCTGTGGTGGGCGTGGGAGCTGGACTTGGGACGGGGAGGACTCTCTGCCGGCGAGGTCCTGCCGTCTTTCTTGCTGTGCGCCCCACACTTCCTTATGGGGATCTGCCCCCGCCTCCTCTCTCTCCGGGTCCATCTCTGCTCCCTCATCATCCTCAGCCCCTCCCCTTTGGCCTGTACTTGGCCGCGGTGCCAACGTCATTGTCTGAGCCTGTGACCTTCCGTCCCAGCCCGCGCTTCTCTCGGTCTCCGCTGACATCCTGAAGGGCGGTCCGGCGGGCCTTGCTCGTGTCTGAGCCAGGCCAGCACTTAGCTCCTTCCGCTCAGTGACTGCCCTTGGTCGGAGTCCACTGCCCATTCAGTGGCAGTGCAGACGCAGCAGAATGTCGGGGGGGTGTGGGAGTCGGGGGTGGGGTGGGGTGGGGGGGCTGCAGAGAGCAGGTGGTCCTAATGTGTGTCCAGGACCACATTCTAACGTTTTTGTTTGTGGCTTCCAAGTCGTGATCCACTGGAGGGATTGTTCAGTTGGGTTGTGAAGTATCGCTGGGCTGTTAGGCGTGTGCACTGCACAGTCTGTTTCATTTCTAGTGGCTTTTTTATTTCTTACCTGGGCTCCTGTAACCATCAGATGCTCA
Source organism: Hipposideros armiger (assembly GCF_001890085.2). NCBI lineage: Eukaryota > Metazoa > Chordata > Mammalia > Chiroptera > Hipposideridae > Hipposideros > Hipposideros armiger. The sequence continues at coordinate 2,338,472 of NW_017731499.1, forward strand.
GGGAAGATGGCTGGCTGCTCCAAAATGCTATTTGCTAATTACTTGGGGTTTAGTCTTACAAAACCTGCCACTCTTCCACCCTTTCTGGGCTTTCTGTAGACCAGTGTCTCCAGAGAAATAGCTTCTGGCAGCTTCCGAGGTCCTGGAGAGAAGACATCCATCAGTTTTCCCAATGTCCCACCTCTGCCTGTTGGCCTCACAGACCCAGAGGCTCCACCCAGTCACTGTTGATGGGACCTGAGCTCCAGCTTATCTCGTTTACCCTTCCAGAGATGCTGCCAACTTTTTTATTTACTACAGTTACAAAGCTGGCAGGAGTCTTGGAAGCTGGTGACAGCCTGAGGGCCCAACTCGCGTGGGTAGGAGCATTGCCTGGTGAGGCAGATGATTTTAGGGCTGCATGAAGACACTAGAATCAGAGCGGGGAGATCTGTTGCCTGATTAGAATGCCAAACTGCATCAAGTCCCTCCTGGCCTGAGTCCCCGTTTCCATGGGAGGCATGTGGCCCAGGTGGTGCTGAGACCAGCCTGCCTGCAGGGGGGCCCTTCCCTGGCCTGTTTTGGTGACCAGATCTTGGGAGGGAGAAAGCAGCAGAGAAGGGGCCCTGAACGCAGAATTATTATCTTTCTGGAATCTTGGAAGAGGTGGCTCTGTGGGTCAGGGGGCGGTGCTTTGGGCTGCATGGCTGGGGTTAGGGAGGGGCTCGGTGAGGGGAGATGCCTGCTGATGGTCCCACGAGGCCCAGACACGCAGATGGAGGATTGGATATAGTCATTCCTCCAGGCATGTCTATTACCTGCAAGAGAGCAAAGCACCTTTACCAACGTCTCTTTGAGGCTGCAAGGGAGAGAGCGCCCCCCACGTCCTTTCCAACTGAGAATAAGAAGGGGAGTGAACCAAGCACCTGTGACACAGTGCACGTGTGAAACCGGTACTGCCCCTGCCCGCACTGCGGGGCCTGCCTTCACTGTGGGGTTTAGCAAGTGCAGGGCAATGTCCTGAGGCCGCCGTTCCCTTGAAACCCCAGCCCCCCTACCCACCCCAGGTCTGACGTTCTTCATCTTCTCGTCCTGCCGTTGGGGGGTCTTCCCAGTTGCTTGTTGAGAGTGAGGTCTGTGGTTGTGCTGCTCTCACCTGAGGGGGCTCATGTCAGAGCTTGGCTTCCATGGACTGATTTTACTGGTTGGACTGTCACGAAGCTTGCGGCGGCCGCAGGGCCTGCGCCGTGTGGCTTCTCCCCCGTGTACGTGGGTTGTGTGCGTGGTTTTTGTTGCTCATTCAGTGGATGACCCTGCTCTGGGTCAGCACCATTCCAAGCTCTGGGGGATCCAAGGGCAAATCCCCCCTGGAGCTCTGCATGCAAGGAGGGGACAGGGACACCATCGAATCACCTGATGTGAAGGAGAAAGGTAAGAGCGGTCGAGTGTGTGCCCTGAATGCTTTCACCACCCTGTTCAGCCTTATCTCAATGGGCTCTCCACTTCCACCCCTGCCCCCGCCCCATCCATTCTTCTTTTAGCAGCCAGAGTGATTTTTTGGAACGTACGTCAGTCAGATTGACTCATTCCCGGGCTCCGAACCCTTCAACCTCACGCGGGATAAAATCCAGAAAGTTCCGTGTGGCCACCCCGGCCCCAGCTCGCCCCAGCAGCCTCAGGTCCTCCCGTTTCCCTTTTGCTCGGTGTCCCCAGCCACCCCTACTTCCTCACGCCGAGCCCACCATCATCTCTCTCCTCATGCTCCTCCTGTCTTCCTTCCTCTACTGAGGTCGTGGCCTGATGCCACACCCTGCCCCGTCCCCAGGCAGGCCAGGCCTCATGTGTCATGCGGTTGTCAACCCCGCGTGTCTCCATTGCTCTGACCTCAGTTTGTGATCGTGTGTTTGTGTAGTTCCTTGTTAATACCTCCCCCGTGCTCCATTAGCCTTGCTCATGAGAGCAAGACTGTGTGTGTCTCGATTCCAGTGTGACCCTGACCCTGACCCTGGCCGGAGCCAGGTCCACAGCTGGGGCTCAGGAAGTCTTTGCTGAGCGTGAGTGAACAGAGGCGGTAGATGGGGACGTGGGCATGCTGTGGGAGTGGAGAAATGATACCTGACTGGGGACACAATGTGGACAAAAGACTAGACAGGGCCCGAGGGAAAAGCAGGCATCTTGGATCAGCTGAATGAGAGGCTCTGAAGTGGGCAAGGGCTCAGCTCTGCCGCTGGCCAGACCCAGGTGCAAACCCTCGCGCTTCAGCTGTGTGGTCTTGGACACGTCACTGAAACCCTCGAGGTCCATTTCCTTATCTGTAAGATTAAGGTAATAGCAGCACTCGCCTGGGGGGGGGGGCGGCGGCCTGGAGGATGAGGGAAACAGCCTGTGTCCCTGTGATGGCTGTGTGGCCCTGGTGCCTCAGTACAGCTGTCAGCTGTCGCGGTCGTGTATTATGATGGGAAATCCACTTCGGCCGAGTAGGCGCTGCGTCTGGGATGCTGGTGGGTGATGTGGGTCTTTACTCCGCATGGGTTTCCATGTGTATGTTGGAGTCCCCTTCTGCTTCAGGGAGTTCGGTCTGACGGCTGTGTGTGACCGATTATAGAGGGTGGGACACAACTGAGGGACCTACTGCAGGAGACCCCTGGAAGACCTCGAGCCTTTGAACTAGGGTGGCAGTGGAACAGCTTGTGAGCAAGGAATGGGCGACAAGTAGGTGGAACTGGCAGGTCCTGGGCACCACGAGGCTCTGTGGTGGGAGGGAGGGTGAGTGCCACGCTCTCCTGAGGTTCCTGCCAGGGGGACGTGGTGACAGGAGAGGAGTGGGTTTGAAGGCCATGAGCAGTTGTGGGTCCTGAAGGCCGTCCATAGAGCTTACTGGCAGACAGTTAGAAATGTGGGACCGGGATTCACGATTCAGGTCTTAGCCAGAGAGGGGGGCTTGAGAGTTGTCATCTTCACAGAGGTGAAAGCTGGAGCCGAGATTTGTCAAGGGAACAGAGGCTGCGGGGTCATGATTCAGGGACGCCTTCGCTCAGGAACCAGAGAGGAAGGGGTGGAGGAGGAGGCCTCAGGAGTAGTGTTATGAGGCTGAGAAAGGAGAGCTCCAATCAGGAGTGCCTTGTCATGGGCTGCAGGAAGGTGGGGAGGGGGACCGAGGGCCGAGTTCCTTGGGGACATCTGAGAGCAGTTCCAGTTGACTGGGAGGTTGAGAGCCCGGGTAGGCAGGCTCGGCTACAGAGCGAGTCGACGTTAGCCATTGCTCACTGAGTGCTCTTACTGAGCTCTACATGGGTCACAATTTTGTTACGTGGTCGGCATTACGGTAGGCACCAGTGTCATCCCCTTTCATCGATGAGGAGACCGAGATGCAAAGAGCCTTGGTGACTTGCTGAATTAAAGTTGGGAAGCAGCGCTGGAACCCAGGCAGTGGGGCAGAGCCTGCACCCTTAAACTAACCACATGCTAGGGAGCGAGGAAGGGGAGGCCAGGTAGACACTGGTTCTTTAGCCTTAGAGCTTCTTCAAAGAGGCGGGAGTGAGTGGAACAGCTTGTTGGGGGCCCCCCCTCCCCTTAGAGTTTCCTTAGTTCAGCCCCTTAAGAGCTGGGGAGCCTTGAGCAGGACAAAACCAGCATCAACAGAAGGAATGACACGGAGGAGGCTGTGACGGACTGTGACGGACGGCTCAGGGAAGCCGGATGTGCTCCCTCCCATCTCTGTGTGCCTGTCCCAGTCCAGGCCTGGCTTCTGTGGTGGACGTTGACCAGCCAGAAGTTTCTCCAATGAGCAAATGTTCTGGGTGATACTGGCTGTCATGCCGCCATCTAGCCCAAGGGACTTAAGATTTGCCGTTTTTCCTGGAAAGAGACTTGAACAGCAGCTAATGCATTTATGGAAATCTTTAGTGCCACTTGCCTATTGTTCCTAGAGATTATCTGTGGCCTTTCCCACATGCCACTTAATGCAGGGCAAGTGGCTTTTTAGAAAAAAACCACAGTCACTTTGTTTTGACCTGAGCAGACACTGAGCGATTGGACTGTGCTGCCCTCTCGTGTCCGTCCTGCACCACTGCAGGCAGGAGCAGTTTTGTGAAACAGAAAGCTGACTTATTTATTATTCCCTGATGCTGAGGTTGGCTCTGAATATGGACTTCCTGGGTAATTCTAGGTGGCTCAAGGTCAAAAAGGTTAAGTGAGAGTATAGGGCCTTCTATCAGTGACTGTGATGTAAAGTCTGAGATTGTGGCTGGAAAAAAACGAAGCGAGTAGCAGGTAAAAGTCCAGTGTGCCAAGGAGGAAAAAAATTTCTAAGTCAACTGATTTAGCAGATGAGCCCATGTCTGCCTGGTGTCCTTGTCTCCTGGAGGGAATGAAATGAAAACAGGGACCTGACTTTCTGTCTGCGATCACTGTCTATGCACAGATGCCCCCCTTGGAAGCCTGGAGAACGGGTCGGGACCTGAGGACCGCGTTCTCCCGGAGTCTGGACCTCGATACAGGTGAGTGAAACCAGGCTGCCTTTGGGATTGAATTGTCCTAGTCACAACTCAGCATCTCATTCTCTCTTTTTTTTTTTAAAGATTTTTATTGGGGAGTTGGGGGGATGGGAACAGTGCTAGGGAATTGCGGAAAGGGGAACAGACAAGTTGCTGTCGTTTTGTTCTTCAGTCTAGTTGTGGAGGACGTAGCTTCACTGGCCCAAGTTGGCACCATCATT